>NW_006199495.1:1913152-1965695 GCF_000334495.1 Tupaia belangeri chinensis
GCCGCAATCCCTTCTCCTCCATTCTCCTCTTGGGATCTTGGGCACACACGCACACGTGCCTGGCGTGAGTTTAAGCCACCGGGTCCAGGACTTGAACCGCGGTGGACTACCTGGGAGTCCAGCGACATAGCCATTACACTAACTGCTGGTCCCAAAAATAATATATTTTTAAACTCAGATTTATTCTATTTTCAGTCCATATTTTAGGACAGTGAGTTGAGTGTTACATTTCATGCATTAAAATAATTGTACATATTTATTCATATTTATTTCCTTCAGGTTCTATTTGTTTTCCTACTTAAATACACAATATATACACAATATTTGACAATTAAATATTTTTAAATCATAATATATTAGGGACCAGTAGGTGGCATGGTGGTTAAGGTGTTGGATTTGCAAATGCCTGATCATGGTTCAAGGCCCGGACCTGCTGTGCATGCATGCACAAAACCCCAAGAGTAGAATGGAGGAGAGGGATTGCGGTTGACCATCCCCCTTGGAGAGGTGATTGCTCATTTTCTCTCTCTGTCTCTTTCTGTTTCTCCTGTGAGAGCATTTGCCCTATGACGAAAGACTAAATATATTAAAAATGTTTAAATAGTGAAATTTATCATAAATAACCTTATTTATTTCTAATATTTAAAAATTCTCTATAGTATAGTTACCAGTAAAATGTACTATTGTTACTGAGCTCTGTAGAAACACTCGAGTGTATATTATAGTAATTAGAATCACGTTCAGTTTGCCCCTTATTAATTTACTTCAAACAAGTTAATTAAACTGTGTCTCTCTCTTGTTTCCTCATTTTCAAAACGAGATCTATGTCCACCAATTATGAAACTTACATGAATCAATAAATGTAAAGATCTTAAGGTAGGTGCTAGGTCCTAGGGCATTATGTAAATTTAGCAACTCTGATTCTAAACGGTGCTATAAAAACACACACAAGCACACACACATGCTTCAAAGTTATTCTAGCCAGCAGGTGGCACAGGGGTTAAGGCACTGGACTCCCACATGGCTGACCACAGTTTGAATCCCAGACCTGGTGGCTTGAAAGTCATGCCAGGTGCATGTTGTGGGTTCCTCAACCCCCCTCATCCCAATTCCCTGCATCGTGTTCAATCAAATTTTCTGTGAGAAATATTTGTGTGCACTGCCTCCCTTTTTTTTATTTCCTTTACTTTTTTTGTTGTTAGAGATGTTTTTCTACGGGGCACATGCACTCACTGGAGAGACAGAGAAACGTAAAGTGAGAAATCACTCAAAAGGGATGGCCATGACACACATCCTTTTTCTTCCACTCATTCTCCTCTTGAGATTTTGGGCATGCACATACGCACACACACACACACACACACCCACACACACACACACACGTACACACATACACCTAGAGTGAGTTTCAAGTCACTAGGTCTGGAACTCGAATCATGATCAGCCAGGTCAGAATCCAGAGCCTTAACCAGTATGCTTTCTGCTCCTCCCCTTCTCTGGTATGATTTGCTCCTAAGTCCTTTTCAGTTTAGCTTCAGGGCCCACCATTGTAATGAACAGACACTGACAAGGTTTTCCAGGGCCCTCCATGGCACTACATCTACATCATTTGCATACCACCTTGTGCAAACAATCTTATTTTCGACACACCTCAGTCATTCTCACTCCCATTTGCTTCTTATCCTTGGCTCAGCTTTTATCAGTTGTCTTCTCAATTTTCCCCAGGTGCTCTAACCCATTTCTTCTATGGGCCAATGAGCCACGGATGTAAAATTGTTCGGCTGACTCTCCCACTCGGTTGTAAGCGTCGTAAGCTCAAGAACGTTTTGTGTTTTGTTCACTTCCAGTACCTGGGTTTATGTATGACGCCCAGTAGAAACTCAGTAAGTCCTTAGAACATAGAATGAAGTAATGAAACTAATTAAAGTAAATGCAAACGTAGTGCCAATATCTCATATGTTGCTGTATCTAAAGTACGTGAGATTTGCAAAGCTTCTTAAATCCTACCAAACACAAGAGAAATCAGGTAACTCTTAACACTGCTTTTATCACAGAATTTTAAGCACAAATTAATGGCATTCATAAAAATTAAAGCATGGGGACCAGCAGTTGGCATAATGGCTATGTTGCAGGACTCCCATGTTGCCAATCGTGGTTTGGGTCCTTGACCCGGTGGCTTAAACTCATGCCGGGCATGTGTGTGTACATGCCCAAAATCCCGAGAGGAGAATGGAGGAGGAGGGATTGTGGTGTGACCTACCCCCTGTGGGGGGTGATTTCTCACTTTCTGTCTCTCTGTCTCTCTCTGTGTTTCTGGCAAGCACATGCGCCCTATAGCAAAAACCTCTCCCCCCAAAAATAAATAAACAAAGCATGTATAGAAGGGCTGATTAAAAATATTAATAAAACACAAGTTTAACCTAAGAAATATACACGTGTATATATAATTATGAAATTTTACTCGCTACTGAAAATATTGTCACATGCTTAAATATGGAAAGGTCACCACAGGATTTGAGCACATTAAGAAAAGAAGTCATGGAAATCCATCACTGGTCTGATAGCCTATAATCAGAACATCATTACAAGCCAAATGAGCATAATTTGTCACTTTGAAAATTCGCAGGTTGAGAATCAGGTCATTTCAAATACCAATTTTCACAGGGCAAACAGGTCATGCAGTCCACCTGTTCTGTATATTTCTCCCAAATAACTTTCAAAGTGGCTGACTCTATATAAACCATCATTCATTGCTAAAGAGACCTCCTGATGTTTCTCTTCACATGGCCTCCTTTTATAAGTAGCATGTTTTTTCTTTAAAATCTAGAGAATTATTTGCAAAGGCTTTTAGAGGGTAGTTTAATAGTCCCTAATAAACACGTACATATACAAGACCTTGGATCTAACAACGTCAGCAGCAGGATCTCCGGCTTGAAATCTCTCTTATAACAATACTAATTTTATGGAACTTAACAAATGCTAGAAATTTGCAGCTCATTCCTCCCTTGCAAGAGTCGTATCAGGCAGGTACAAAACGTATGCCCACTTTGCAGAAAAGGAAATGAAAATATCAATAAGTTATGTAAAATGTCACACCATTAGTAAGTGATAGTTTGGAACTTTATCCAAGGCAAGTTTATTCTAGAGTCTGTTCTATTAACTTTGCACACTGGGTCGTATCAAATGAATACACACACACACACACACACACACACGTCACACCATTAGTAAGTGATAGTTTGGAACTTTATCCAAGGCAAGTTTATTCTAGAGTCTGTTCTATTAACTTTGCACACTGGGTCGTATCACACAAACACACACACACACACACACACACACACGTGCATGCATGCATAAAGATGAACACACTGAATAATCTTGAGAAAATTTACAATCTACCTAGGAGTGTGGATTTAATCCTTATGAATGTATTGTTATCATCAGTGAGAAATTCTTACGCCACTAACAAGAATGCTGAAGAAGCAGGACTCAGGGTCTAACTATAACTTTTCATTTCTAATTATTTAGTGGGAAAATTTCTTCTCTTATCCCTGGATAAAAACTTTAGGGTTAGAGGTGAGTGGGTAAATATGAAAGGTAAAACAACTAAAATCTAAATTTATCGGTAATGTCCAAAAATGGCAGTGTTTCTTGGAAACTGGGAGATGCTTAAAAGGAACTCACTCGTTCATCACATTTCTGTAGGCATTTGGCGACCTGTCTTCACTTGTAGTAACTTTTCTAGCTTCTGCTTGTTCTTGTTTGTTTGTTTTCAAATGTCAGAGGGCACATGAATGAAAGTGAGTGTGAGAGAGAAAGAGACAGGGAGCTCCTCAATTAGACTTCTTAGACTTGGTCACATCTCAGTCCTTCCTCCAGTTCCCAATCTCGTCAGGATTTGGGCTGAGTCTGATAAGCCACTGAGGCTGGAACTTGAATATTGGTTGGTCATCTGGCGTCCAGCTTTGTCTTCACCTCACTTAGTTTTTCCATAATTTACCTTTTCCATGAACTTTTTAAAAAACCCCATTACTTAAAACTCCATCTTAAAACAATATATATTTGCTATTAAAACAGGGACCAATTAAACAAAACTTTAAAACAGGGATGGTTTTAATACCTTTGGGTTTCAAAAGATACCCTCAGGACCCGATGGTGGCACAGCAGTAAAATACAATGTGCTTCAAAGCTTCACTCACAAAGGAGGATTTCGGGTTCCCACCCAGAACAGTCTCAGTACGCAGTGAATGCCTCTGCCCAAGGGCTGCGGCCGGCTGAGGTGGGGGTTGGAGCGCAGCGTGAAGGCCCTGCCGGAGGTGGAGGTGTTGACTCTTTGTCTCTCTCTTTCCCAAATAAATAGCAAATATATAAATGACTACTTCCAGTGGCATTAAAGGCAGATTGGAAACCCAATGAACTTTAATATCTCACTTGAACAATAAGACTAGAGAAATGTTAAAGTTTTGTTGGTTTTAACATTGAATCATCTAAAACGCACATGTGTGCTGCTCCATGTTCGGGATCCCTGGAGAGTTCTCGGAAGTTTCTGGGCTGCCTTCCAAGACACCTGTTCAGTTGTAATCGGCCCTGCGTTTATACTATGTGTATGAGGAGGCCCTGCTTCAAACTGTACTTGAAGAAAAAGTTGCGTAGTCTAAAGGTTCCAAAAAAAAAATACTGAACTACTTTTTCAGGCACACTGAATGTATCTACCTCTTCACATAGTTTTGTTTTTAAAACGGACAGAACCCTTCCCATCTCTCATCGTGACTCCTATGATCTACGGGATCAATATAATGTAATTAGCTCTGTCCTTTCCTGCAATTCACTGTCATTACTTACTCTGACCATCTTCAGTCTACATAAGTGTGAGCACTTAATTCATGACCTGAAAATCAAGAGCGTTTATGAAATTATTTATGAAACACTTGCTTTAATCCAGAGTTTTGCTCACTACTAATAGAGCCACTCTAGTCAGAATGATCTCCTGCTTTATTTTTTTAAGTTTTATTTCAAAATAATTTTAGATTGAGAAAACTGCTGTAAAGACAATATGAAGAATTCCCTCAGATGTTCTATCCAAAATGCCTCAGTGTTAACAATATCACTTTTATTCTGTTGGATTTTTAATAAGAGCTTCCCTTAGAGATGAACACATTGAAATGAGAATATTGGGATTATTTTAAATCATACAAATTATAGAAATTTTCAGTCTTCAATATTAAAGAGCTCCTTATCATTTAAAATATATATTAAATAATTTTTATTTATTAGGTATTATGTCATAATACCATTATTGAACCTGAAAAACAATTATTTCCAAAATTTGTTCCATATATCATTTAATATTTGCCAAACCTAAAATGATTTGTTGTCTATTAATAGTAGTTTGTGATTAGCAACATGTATTTAAAGAGTTATTTCCTTCATATTTGCTACTTTTACCCCCATAATCAGTTTACTGCTGTGTTTCTCATTCCCGTACTTACACTCTTACAGGAATTAGCTTGCACATGTGAGGCAGAAGTCACAGAAGAGAAGGTGGCAGGGAGGGACACTACTTAAATCACTTGTAACCAGGCTGTATAAAGTTAGACTCACTTCACTAAACCTTCATTTCACCTCAGAACTATTCAAATAGTTTTTTGTATAAGTATATAGTCTTATTTTTGTAGAAGTATATAGTCTTGCTATACTAAAAATGACATGTATTATCATGTAATTATCATTTATTTTAAAGTTGTGGCAAGGTTTTTCAGAGACTTTATTTTTATAAAGTTTATACTCTTAATATTCAGAGATACTATCTGGTCCTTGCTGAAATAATTCTTCCTTAGATCTGAATCCTCAAGACGATTTGATGTGTTATCTCACTAATGTGCTCATTCGGTAGTGAGTCAGGTTTAATGAATACCCAAGCCAAAACAATTATACCAAATCCTACGGTGTAATCCAGCACAATTATACCAAATCCTACGGTGTAATCCCAAGGAAGGGATAAAGTTTTAATAACTAGAATCACTTGTGTCATGACCTTGTATTTGCTTGATTTATAACATACAATAGCTCTTATATATTATATTTGGCTCAAATAATTTACTTAATCATTTACTTTAAAAACACCATTAAAAATGAGAGAGTAAAAGATGCTTTCTCCTTTGAAATCCCTCCATGGCTAACAACCCATGTACTGGCAAAGACAGAATGGAAATTGATAAAAATGTAGTTTATGAATAGATATAAAATTTTCTTTCCTTTTTTTGTGGGGGCAGAGGAATATAATGTGTTAGAAGCCATATCTTATTAGTAAAATAACTTTATAGAGATATATGGTACAGCATGACTATCTGAAGTGATAACTGTAATTTTCAAATTATTTTTATCTAACCAAACATTTTATTTATTTATTTTTTGAGAGTTTTTTTGCTATAGGGAGCATGCCCTCGCCAGACAGACAGAGAGAGACACAGAGACAGAAAGCGAGAAATCACCCCCCAGGGGGGATGGCCATGTCGCAATCCCTTCTCCTCTGTTCTCCTCCCGGGATCTTGGGCATGCACGCACATGCACCCAGTGTGAGTTTTGAGCCACTGGGTCTGGGATGCAAACCACGGTCGACTATGTGGAGTCCAGCGACATAGCCATTACACTAACTGCTGGTCCCATAACCAAACATTTTCTTACAAATAATTTTGGCTGTGGAAATTTATAGTATAAAACACCCATATGTACAATTTTGCTGCCCTTTCTAAATTTTATTTTTTACTATTTTCAAAAATAAAACAAAAAGCAATGTATGTTTAAGATTAAGACAGTCATCTTGAGGCCAGCAGGTGTTGTGGGTGCATGTGCGTGTGTGGCCAAAATCCCAAGAAGAGAATGGAGAAAGATTGTGGCTTGGCTATGTCCTCTGGGAGGTGTGATTTCTCACTTTTCTTCTCATTATCTCTGTGTCTCTCTGGCAAAGGCCTGTGCCCTACGACAAAAAAAAAAAAAAAAAAAAAAAAAAAAAAAAAAAAAAAAAAAAAAAAAAAAAAAAAAAAAAAAAAAAAAAAAAAAAAAAAAGATGGTCATCTTACCTGTATTTTATATCCATGGAGGTATTTCTAAAAAGATAAATCAAGATGTATGTCCAAATAACAATTCTTTTCACATTATAAACTTCTACTGGAAATAAAGTTATATTTAGAATGTCTACAATATTATTTCTTGAGGTTCATATGTATTATTGTTTCTCATAATACATATATTAGGAAATAGGATCAAATGAATTACTTCCAATATTATATACCAGTCTTCTGTATTTAAAAAAATTATGAAGATTAAAGTATTCCTGAAACTGGGACCAGCAGTTGGTATAATGGCTATGTTGCTGAACTCCCATGTAGTCAACTGTGGTTCGAGTCCCGGACCCGGTGACTTAAACTCACATTGGCCATATTTGCGTGCATGCCCAAGATCCCAAGAGGAGAATGGAGGAGAAGGGATTGTGACATGGCCATCCCCCCTGGGGGGGGGTGATTTCTCGCTTTCTATCTCTCTGTCTCTCTCTGTTTCTGGTGAGTGCACGCACCCTATAGCAAAAACCTCTCCCCTCCCCCCAAAAAAATATTCCTGAAAGCAATTTCTTAATTAGATGACACAGAATTCAAGACCAGTCAATTTTTTCTTTCATTTTTCTAAATTGGACTAATTTCACATGTGAATTTGAAACTTTCTTTAAGCAGTCATCATGTTTTATGAACTCCTGGGCAAATCTAGGCACAGGCTTTGCATTCAGTAAAGAGCAAAAAAAATAGAAGTTACAAACTTTACAGTAATTTTATGGTACGGTAATTTTAGGACCCTGACATGCAGAAAGCCATACGGTTTCCATGGTTCAGATTCCAGATTGGCCTGAAAAACACGTCATAAGCAGCCACAAGTGCCCATGATCATGAGGAGCTGGAGGAAGGGGGAAAAGGGGATTGTAGAGCAACAAGACCCTATCATGGATATTTCCTAACTCTGTCTCTTGCATGCATGTATGCCTTCTATTATAAAAAGAAAAGAAAAGATATGCTGAAATTAGTAATTATATCTCTTTCACACACACACACAGACACACACACACACACACACTCTGACACTTTCTTAAGAATGTTATGTTCCTCAATCCTGAAAATAGATTGGAATAAGCTGCAAGAAAGATACTATTGGATATTTGAGACAATAGAAACAGCTGAATGTTTAGAAAAGATTGAAACTAGAATTTTCTAATCATATTATTTATGTGCTTAATTATCAAACTTTATTTATTTAATTGCCATTTGTTTTTAAAAATGGCAATTAAGGGACCAGCAGTTAGCGTAATGGCTATGTCGCTGGACTCCCACGTAGTCGACTGCGGTTCACATCCTGGACCCGGTGGCTTAAAACACACCGGGTGCGTGTGCGTGCGTGCCCAAGATCCCAAGAGGAGAACGGAGGAGAAGGGATTGTGGCATGGCCATCCCCTCTGGGGGGTGATTTCTCGCTTTCTATCTCTCTGTCTGTCTGGCAAGCGCATGCGCCCAATAGCAAAATAACCTCTCAAAAAAATTGCAATTAAATGATACTACGTTTTATAAGGCTGTCACATATATCTACAAAAGGACAATATATTTTTTTAGGATTAGTTTATTTCTGGGAATTTCTGGAGACAAGATATTTAAATAATAAATAGACAATTCTGTGATGTATAAACAGCAAGTAATAACCTGAGTTAATCCGTATGATTTACTCTTTTAAAGGACAGTGATAAAAATTTCTTCCAAAACTTAGGAACAAATTTAATTTCTCACACATTTTCAGCATGGTTTAATGAGAATGACTCATTAGTATGCATATAACTTTAGACATGATTCTCATTACTACATAGCAATTCGTAACTACATACAGTACAATGTATTTATTCATTTCAGTACTGATTGGCAATGGAATAGTTTCCAATTTGGGACAAACTTAAAGATTAATACAATGAACATATCTGTTTTCATTTTTGTTGCAAATAAAAAAGTAATAGAAATATTACAAATAAAGCTTTTGAAAATGTGGCCAATTTTGTGAAGTCTTTGTATGGCAAACTTTTAAAGAAATAAGCAAATAATAAACTTTGATAATTATTTTTCTGAAAATGGTCAGTGAATATAAAAGAAAAGGTAACTTTTTTAAGGAAGATAAAAATACAATAATGCTAGAAGAAAAATTATCTTTTTTTTTTTTTCTGAGCATATGTGCACTCACCAGAAAGAGATAGAAGAAGAGAAAGCATTCCCATAGGGGAATGGCTACCCTGCATTCCCTTCTTGTTCATCTCTCCTTCCTTTCAGGATTTTGAGCACGCACACAAATGTGCACAGCATGATTCCACGTTGTCAGGTCCAGAACTCCAACTACGCAGTTTGCCATGTGGGATCTAGCTCTTAGACACCAGGTCACAGAGCTGGTCCCAAAGATTACAGTTTTAACAGTCTGAAAAATATACTTAAAATTGAGTATCATGAGGGAGTTAGCTAAAGATAAAGTGAATGTCTGAATAGAAAAAGTTTCATGGCCAGTTCTGCATGAGTTTGAAGACCTTTGAATATGAGTTGTAGCTAACTGCCAACTAATTCAAAAGTAAAATATAACATACAAATCCTATCTAGACCACAGTAGGTAAAGGTCATTTCTATGCAGACATTCTTACTATTTAGTGTTTAAGTCTAAAACAAAGACACTTATGGTGAATACCTATATGCATAAGAATGTATTAAATGTTAGAATTCCTTTCAAAGCTATTTGAAATGAATAGTTTCAATTTCTTTGTAATTTTACCAAATTTCTGGGAAATTCACTGTCAGTAATGTGTACATTACCCTTCCTCTACTGAGGATGTGGTGCCATTTATTCACAGGGACTAAATTAGTGTTAACTCCTCCATCACCTCTGACAAATGCATCTCCAGGTGTAATTGGTCTATTTTCAACTATCTCTCCCACCTCGATTCACAAGCTTCTTTTGTAAAAAGAGGCTTCAGAAGTGTTGAAATGGCAGTATTTGATGAACTGGTGTCCAAAATAACAAATTTCATTTTGTCTTTCTAAAAACAATGAGGCTTTTCAAAGGTAATTTCATTAAAACGTTCATCAGGAACAAGGAGCAATGTCTTTCAATATTAACACTTTAGTGTTTACCGGAAAATAAACTTGGCGGGGAGGGGTTGGGAGGATGAGACTCAGGGACACTCAGAATGTTAACTCTTGCCAACAAAAACCACCTTGATTTTAATTTGCTATGGGAACCTAGGTTTAGTTGTTACCAACAATGATTGCACTAACAATGGTTAGAATCACCTAGGGAGCTTTAAAAACTTATTCATGCACATGTCTGAACCCAGTAAATTTTACTCTCTGGGGAATGCCCAGGCATTAGAGTCTTAGGCATTCCCATGGTGATTATTAGAAGCAGCCTGTTTTGAGAACCACTGCATGATGTCATCAGCTTTTAAAGTGCCAAAATCCACCCCACAGTTAAAGCAGAAAATATTCAAGTACTGTTTAAAGTTTCTGTAATGAGTTATATTCTTTTACCTTTTTCCTTTATTGTTTGCAAATCCCAAGTTTATAGCATTACTTTGTCATATAAAGTCATTAACATGAGAAATCATGTTATAGAAACTGATTCATTTTATTTTTCTCCATTAATTCCCTAAGGGGAACCGTGAGTTTTGATATATTAAAGTTATTACTGTTTTTTGTTTTTGTTTGTTTGTTTGTTTTTACCAGAGGGTATACATACTGGCCAGAGAGAAAAAAGGGAAAGTGAGAAAGCAATCACATGGGTGGATGGTCAAGCTAGAATCCTTGTCTTCCATTTCCCCCACCTTTGGAGATTTGGGGCACACAAGCATGCATGTGCTTCATATGTTTCTCTTTCCACCAGATCTGAGACTTGAACTGCACAGCTGGCCATGAGGGATCCAGCTGCTTTAACCACCAAGCCATGGGCTGGCCCAGAAGTAGGACTTCAAAACCATATCGCATGTGATAAAGCCATACAGTGGGTAAACATAAAAATTTTAAAGAGCATTTTAAATATCAAATATAGTAGAGGTATAATAAACCCCTTCCCAAAGCTGAAGCACATTCTGGGTAATATTTTAAATATAAATACAAGGAGGCTTCAATAAGTTTGTGGAAATGTACAATTAAAATATGAGTTTATTTTAGTGCAAAAAGTTATATATATTTTTATCATCATACATTTCTATAATCTTCTGAAGACCCTTGACATGAATGAATAGGAGATATTTTTCTCATTTATCATAATTTAATAGCTTAGCTAATAAACTTTCTGATAAATTCCTATTTTGATCATAAACTAGTTAAAATTTACTGATCGATGTTCAGTTCAATCTCTCTGTGTGTACTTACTGCTAATCATTTTAAAAAGCAGGATTAGGGAGTAGGTGAGTGCTGCTTCTGTTTTTACATTTTTGTTATTTTATCCTAGTTAGTCTCATTTTATTAAAGTGGACTTTGTTCATATAAATCTTCTTGATCAGTAAGACTGTAGTATTATTTCAGAGATAGTAGCTTAAGAACATACCAAGGCTTAAAGTTAGTATTTTTGGACTCATCTTTGTACAAACCATATAAATATCTCAAGAATTATTAGGATTTTACACTTTGAAGGTGTTTGTTTGTTTGTTTTGTATTTTGCTTCTTTTTTTTTTTTTTTTTTTTAGGTTTTTGGCTTAGAGCACGTGTGCTCTCCAGGCAAACAAAGACAGAGAGAGACAGAAAGCAAGAAATCACCCCTCAGGGGAGATGGCCATGCCACAATTTCTTCTCCTCCATTCTCCTCTCAGGATCTTAGGCATGCCTGCACACATGATTGTTGAGAGTTTTAAAGCTGCCAGGTCTGAGACTTGAACCACCATCAACTACTTGGCAGTACAGTGAGGTACCCATTAGGCTATCTGCTGGTCCTATTGAGAGAGATTTTTGCTATAGGGCACATGTGCTTGCAGAAGAGACAGAGACAAAGAGACAAAAAAAAAAAAAATCCCCCCTCCCCAAGAGAAGGTGGCCATGCTGCAATCCTTTCTCTTCCATTCCCCTCTTGGGATTTGGGGCATAGAAGCACACATACCTGGAGTGTGTTTTAAGCCGCCAGGTCTGGGACTCAAACGAACGTCTACATAGGAGTCCAGCAACCTAACCATTACACCATCTGCTGGTCCCAACACTTTGAGGTTTTCTAAGATTTTGCCTAAATGTCATACCAAATTAGTTTTTCAATTCAGCAGTTAGTGTATCCTCAGGCCAAGTACTGCTATATCAGATTGGGAAATGTAACTATATTAAAACATAAATAAACTCTCTCTTCACCATTTCTACATGTCCTTACCTCCAAAGCTGGATTAGCTGGTCCCACTGATATGTCCCCATAACATCCCTTCCTTACCACTCTCATCAAATTCACTGCACAGTATAGGCAGACCTATTTGTTTCTGTCTCCCATTGACACCATCTGCAGGGCTCTGTTATTCACAGTTATGTGGCATTGGGATTAAGAGACTATCTTCTGAAGTCAAACCACAAGCATTTTAATTCTGGCTTCATAATGTGTCAGCTGTATGACCCAGGAAAATATTTTAACCTTGCTGTCTCTAAGTTTCCCCTTCTGTATCATAGACGAAGTAAATTAACATCTGCCTCATAAAGCTGTAGTACAGTCTGCACAAGAAGTTTACATAAAGTTCTTGGTGTAGGGCCTGTGGTATAGTAACTTCTCCAGAACTGCCACCTTTTCTTTTTTTCCCTAATTTGCTGTACTGCATTTGTGCTTGCCAGAGAGAAGGGAGAAAGAGAGACAGAAATGAGGAGGAAAAGTGAGAAAGCACTGCCTCAGGGAAGATAGTCATGCCACAACCCCTTCTCCTCCATCCTCTTCTTGGAATTTTGTGCATGCATGCACACGTGCTTAGAGGGTTTTTCAAGCCAACGGGACTCAAACAGCATGTGGGATCCAGCCATCATAACTACTATGCCACTGGCTGGCTTGAGGACTGCTGCCTGTTACCAAACTTGTTTTTACCTCCAAATGTATTATGCAATAAATGCAGAATCAGTGCAGGTCAAGTGAGTTATAGTATCTTCTGTACTGCATTATATTAAGATAAACATTATAAAAGTACATTTTCAAAATTTACTTTTAAATATTACTACACTTATCTTACTCTTCCTAGACCATTTCTTCTATCTCACAAAAGACCAAATATTCCATAGAAACAATCTGAGCAAGTAACTAAAATGATCTGGACAAGTCATATATACATCTTACTAAGAATAATACTGCCCAAATGTCAAGTTGTCAAATGCTAATCTCCATCAAAATCATAACTAAAGTATATTTTACAGTGATACTGGTATTCTAGTGCATTGGGGTATGACAGCAATTGCATGTAAAGTAACCCTCTAAATTGAACAGCTAAAACAAAATGGGGTTTGTGAAGACAGCTAATATAAATTTTATCAAAGCCAATTCAAATAGAGCAAAACACTAATGAAAATGATAAAACAGATACATGACAAAATTTATAGATGGTATTCAGGGTCTTGAAACACATTAATAGCTGCTATAATGGAGATGAATATCAAAGATGAAGCTTCTGCTCTGGGTCCCAAGACCAAAGTAAAACTAGAGGAATTCGTTTTATCAGAACATATGTGAGGTCAGGCTGAGACAAGGTGGTGCCTGTACCGTACATGGCCACCTGTGTGATGCGAGCCCCAGACCTGGAAGCTTGAAAAACATACCACAAACATGTATGTACATGCCCAAAATTACAAGAAGAGAACAGTGGGAAAGGGATTATGCAGTGACCATCCCTCTAAGGGTTCCTTTATCACTTTCTCTTGCTCTTCTTTGTCCCTCTCTGGTGAGCACACATGACTTCTAGCAAATTTAAGAAAAAGGGAAAAAAATATAAATAAATAATATACAAGGAAATAAGTTTTCAGAGTTTGCTGTGAAAATAGTAACCACATTCAATTTTAGCCAAGGGTTAAAACAATATACGCTGTTCAGAGATTTCATGTTAAAGATACTTCTTACATTTAGTGCGATAAGTCAATGTGGAACCTAATATATATATATATATATATATATATATATATATATATCCCATAGTGGTTGGGGAATTTAACATTGTTATAAAGGTAATGAATAATTTTCTGTAAGAATTCACATAAAGGGTCATCTCCATAGCATGGTGGTTAAGCACTGTGCATAGGGAATCAGGTTCCATGTGGCCAACTGGGGTTCAAATTCTGGCCCTAGTGTCTTGATAAATGTACTGGGTATAAGTGTGTATATGCCCAAAAGCCTGATGGAATACAGAGATGGAGGAATAAATGACTGCAGCATCACCATGCCACCATGAAGGGATTTCTCTGTCTCTCTGACAAGTACATACACCCTCTGGTCAAAAAAGGAAAAAGAAAAAACACTAAAAAATAGAAGAGTCAACTTTGGAAGGTACATATCAACACTAGTTCAAATATATTTGTTAAATACTTCATTAGTATTAATACTAAGTTATCTTCTCCTCAGTAACAGAGCAATTAGTCAATCAAAAATATGACTAATGTATATTGGTAGCTATTCTGTAGCTGGGAATACAGTAATAAACAACATTAAACTCAAAGATATCCCCTGAAGTCAGAGATTACATCTAAGGGGACAGTCAGACAGCAGAGTGCTAAGTTAATACCCTGTATGATCTGTCTGAGGGCGAAAAACGTATGTAGGAAAAGGTTAATAGGAAGACGATAAGAAACACTAAAGCACTGAGGAGCCTGTCACAAACTAGGAGGCCTTTCAATAATACTGGGGCGAACCAAAAGAAGCCACGTCTTGAATGTGTACGGAAGCACATTTCAGTGAGTTTTAGAAACTGTGAAGTCGTAAGCTAGGAATAGGCCTAACTGGTGAGCAGTTACTTCATTGAAGTAGTATGGCCACCAGTCATCAGCACTCCCGTAAAATGTATGTTTTAGAATGCTTATTTTCATTTTTTATAATGCACACCGCAAGCACTCAGTAAGGTTCTGATGTATGTGATAACACTGTTGGTTATTGTAACATATATTTCTGCCTCAATATTGCTTATTCCATTTCTCACGCTAAACAAACCTCATAAAATGAGACTAGAATAGATTTTTACTTGCATAAAATATTTAGATTATGTACTATGAAGTGGCAATTCTATAGAGACACACTTAAATACTATTTATTGAAAGAACTGTCAAGTCACACCCATGAAAAATAAAATGACAGTAGAATCCAAATCAAATATTTTTCCTCCTATTCCTAACATTACCATAGTTCATCAAAACTCAACCTGAAAAATATCCAGAGAAAGGCATGCAAACTTGAGTTGGCATTTTTATAAATGTTAAATAAGCTCTTTTAGAATGTGGATATGTGTAGTTTATCAGTTGAGTTTGAGAATATAGCTCATTTTTGACACTAAAGTTGAAGTACCCTCAAAACAGAAGGGCGTGAGAAAGGAAAAGGACATGTCTATGTTTCTGGCTCGACTCCAGAGTATCACATGGAGAGGAGCTGAAACAGAGTTAACTATTTGCCTATGATTTCATCTCACAGACCCTTTGGACAAGTTGAACATGATAAAAGGGCGATGCATAACTTTGATGTCTGAGTCCCAAGAGATGCAAGATTTTTCTTTTCCCCATTGGACTTCTTCTCCATGAAAGGTGGTCCCAAGCTGTGAGAAAGACCAAATACTGATGAGGAGAAGCCAGTGCTTAGGAAAATGATGCCCCTGACTAAAAGCTCCAACTTATCCTTCATGTGACAATGGTACCAAACAGAAGGGCATTTAAGTGAAGCCATGTGGAGATCTTCAGGGAATCCCAGTGACTCAACTGACAATAAAAAAAGAATCGCAAATCAACCAACAGAAAGAGGAATAATAAATTGGTTCTCTCTTACAATAGGAACTTTAGGTCTATTTTTTTTTTAACACATCAACAGAAAACTGGAACAACTGGTAAGTACTGTCTCTAGGGGGACACTATGCTGCCTTTGAGGTTATGTCTGACAGAAATTTTAATGGAGTAAATCCATAATGTTCAACGTCGGCACGTGCAAAACTGATTGTAAAACAATTGCTATTCTTCATGAAAATGACACGTATTATTACCACAGATATTTATTTTGATAAAGAAGTAAATACACTTCCCAATTTGAATAAAACAGTCTAGATACACAATAATTAGCTAAAACTATGAGGATAGCCTTTTGACAAATGTCACACAAAAAAGACGACAACAGCTGCTGGGATTAATTATAGTTAACACTGATAGCATGTTGGGAGAATGTCATTTTAGAATTGACTGGAATTTCTGATTAGTATTTTCATGCCAAGAAAACAGTTTCTAGAGGCCAAGCAGTTCATGAGGGGAGGAAAAGTGGAATCTAAGTGAGAAATTCAGTCTGTTTCACATAAACAAGATTTTTCACTGCTTTCCAATAAATACACAAGGTGAGAAATATATCGAGAAAACCTACAGAAAATATCAATTTAATTATATAATCAGCAACTCCAGCTAGTATATAAGGATTCAAATAGTCATTCAAAAAAAAAAAAATCAAGTTGAAGCTGGTAATGATTACTTTTATTTGAGATGTAAAAGTTCTATTGTTTTTTAACTTGATAGAGGGTATGTGAACTCACCAGAGTGAGCAGAAGAGACGGAGAGACAAAGAGAGAGAGGGAAAGCACCCCTGAATGGGTCACAGTCATGTCACAATGCCTTCTCCGTCTCTCCATTCGGAGTGTATTCTGAGTATGTCTGCATGTGCGTCCTACCTGTTTTTTGAACTGTTGGGCTGGGATTCATACCATGGTTGAAAATATGGGATCTGTTCCCTTAACCAGTAGGCTACAGGGCTGGCCTACGTCATAAAAGCTCTTAATGTTGAATTCATCCGAAGGAAAAGACAAATGAAGCCTTAATTTTATGAAGCGATTGCTTCAGAAATCAGAGGCAACTCGAAACCTCAAGTAATTATCAGACTCTCTGTGAGCCCTTCTGGCCTGAGCAACATTCAAGTATGATCCCTCACTTTCTAGTCTACCCTAACCAACTGTAGCATAATTAGCAAATATTTGTAAGATAAACATATCCTTAAAACAAAACTTTACCCTGTTCTATCTGATAGATCACTGTTCTAACACTACTACAAAATGTGTAGTTGCTTTCAAAGAGAGGCCCAAGCATAGGAAGATCATTTCATAAGTAGTGATAATAGTTAACCCTATTTAAAAAGAATACCTAGGACCAGCAGATAGCATGTGGTAAAGGTGCTAGATACCCACATGCCTGATCACAAGTCTCAGAACTAGCAGTCTGAAAAATTACAGCTGGCATGTGTGCACATGTGTCCAAACTCCAAGAGGAGAATGGAGCAGAAGGGATTGCAGCACGGCCATCCTCCCTGGGGAGGAGTGATATCTCACTTTCCTCCTCTCTGTCTCTCTCCAGCAAGCACCTACACCCTATGGTAGAAACCTAAAAAGAAAATTAAAAAACAAGAAATCTAAAATATTAAAACTATATCATTTGAGAAAACATAATTATAAGACTATTGTGCTTAAGTTATTTCTACCTCTGTCAAGTAACATAAGAGTAGTTTCCATGATATAATTCATGTGAAGCTAGATTGTAAAATGTAACAAACTTTAACAATTCTAGATTATGATATTAACAAATATGCCTAATTCATTTACTTCAATCCCAGTATTTGGCTCATACTATGGATTCAGTATACACTTTGGTCTTGTGTTAAATTCTTTTCATGGTGGGGCCAGCAAGTGCCGTGGTGGTTAAGTGTTGTACTCTCGCATGGCCGACACATGTAGTTTGAGTCCTGAACCTGGCGGCTTTCTCTCTCTCTCTCTCTCTCTCTCTCTCTCTGTCCCTCTGTGGTCAAATTGAAGTAAATAAATAAAATAAAGTTCAATAAAATAATTCTTTAAAAAATATTTTCATGGAAAATGTCTATCTGATGAAAATTTAGAAAATTAAAGTTTTGCTAAGCTAAATGAATTAGAATATGTAAGAATTGAAAATTGTGGAAGGAAAGAGCAATCAGAAATTAACTTAAAACCTATAAAGCCTTTTCTTCTTTTTTTTTTTTTAAATCCACATATCCAAGGCATGAGTTATGCATGGGCACTGACCAACTGACCAGCAGTCAAGCTAGAACAAATAAGAGGTTGCTTTGTCACTCACTGGGTGGTGAGATAAGTATCACCAGTCAGATGCCACTCTATCCAGTCAGGTCACATAAGAATAAGTCTACATTTAAATTAAAAGAGAGTAGTATTAACTATATTCTCTACTTCTCTTTCACTAGTTTTCAAGAAGAAAAAAGTTACTAGTACTAACAAAATTCAGGGTTATAACTGTTCGGTTAGAAATGAAAATAAAAATGATATAATCATTCCAGGATGTTCTCGTGTTGATCAAAATTTTATATTAATTGTTTGTAATCCTAAAAAGAAAACAGAAATAAATTGCCTTTTATTGTTTAACTGATTTGCTAACATCCTTATGTCAAGTGCAAGAGCCTGGTTTTCTACTTAAACTATTAATGTCAACGCAATGACATTAAAATGAGCTTACTTTCTATTCACTTTAAAATCAAATATAAGCATGTATAAAATACATTATCAAGCAAAGTTATTCCTCCTTATTTTATGAACTTATAATATTACATTATAAACTAATAATAAGTAAAATTATTACATGCAGAGAAGTCAATATGACAAAGAAGATAGGAGTACAATTAAATTTACTGAGAAGAAAGTATCACATTGGAAAGAAGGGGAAGAAGAAAGAAAAAGAAAAAGAGAAACAACATATGTTAACATTGCATTCTTTTTAATACAAAAAAGTTTCTCATGAAAATGTATTGCAAGGTTTCTTTTATTTTATTGATTTTAAGTGCTTGAGATTATATACATACATACATATATATATATATGTACATATAAATAAAATGAATTTTTTTGAGTTAAAAAAACTTATCTCTGCATATACCAGGAAAAAGTCAAATGACAATCAACAACAAGTGGATGTAGGGAACATTGGTACAGATGTTTGTTTGAGGATAAGAACATTGATTTTGGGGCCAGCAGGTGGCGTGGTGGTTAAGGGTGCTGGACTCCCACATAGTCAACTGTGGTTCGAGTCCCGGACCTGGCGGCTTGCTTTCTCCCTTTCTCTCTTTCGCTCTGTCCCTCTCTGGTCAAATGAAGATAAATAAATAAAATAAATAAAGTTAAATAAAATTTTAAAAAAAGAACATTGATTTCAATATTACATATTTTAAAAATTAGGAGGAAACAACACTCATTTAAAGAAACCACGTTTTCTTTTTTTAACGTCTTAAATGAAATACATTTCTTTTTAACTTTTTTTACATTCATTCACTGAATATCATTACAGCATAAAAAATTAAATTTCCCATCCAGAATAAACTCTATATTGGTTCAATCAAAGATATTACCATACAGATTATCTTCAACAGAAATATTTCATTTTATATTTCTTAAATGTTTTGCTTCTTTCTTTTGAGAGAAAAAAAGAAAGAAAAGGAACCACATTTTTAAAAAATCTGGTACATCCAGGAGGTATAACTGTAGACATCGGAAACAATTCAGGATGGCATGGGTAATGCAGGAGGGGAGAATCAAGGAGAAACACACACACACACACACACACACACACACACAACAGTTAACAGACAAAAAAAAGGTATCTGTTGATGATAATGTACATGATAATATCTTAGACTGGACTAATATACAATGTATTCAAGTTGGGAAAAACCAGTCTGCATGATGTAAAGAAGTACTGTTATTAAATTTTATTTTTTAAAAAAGATATCACGGATTTTGACAGAAGAAAAACACAAAATATAAAACAGCTATACAATTCACTTATTATTATTATTGGTTGTAGTTTATGTGAAATGATCAACATTCCAGGGGCATTTTGTAACACTAACCAATGAGTATTTGATAGAATTATATATGATACTCTAATGTAGCATGTAATAGGTTTTTATCTATAAAATTACTTAGAACACTTATGAATAAATATGGATTTTAATTCAGAGATATATGATTGGTGAAACCTTTAAGCAAAGGTACAATTATATTTAATAGTTATTACAGTTATAAAAAAAGTTAAATAAGGTTTAACGTTAATTTATTTATACGTCACTGACACTGAAATAGTTAAAACAGGCTTGGTGCATTGTTTTCATTTAAGTTTCTAATGAAACTAAAGACTATTTCCTAAGGAAAAAAAATGTTTTCCTAATATTTCTAAAATATATACTCTCTACCCATCTCAATGTTGTTAGTTAGCATTGTTATTCTAGAATGTATAAGGTTGGTTGGCCCAATAAAATAATTGCAAAGATTCTACATAAATGATGACTGATGTCAAATACAGGCTACAGATTTCTATTAAGATTCACTTTTTTGTTGGAATAAATGATGTGGAAGAAATTTAATTTGTTGGTGAAAGATTTTAATTTCTGGTGCTTATTTTGGTTTCTTCTTTGTTTTTAGGTTTTAGAAAGCAACATTCTCAAAAGCAAACTTAATATAACCTTTTTAAAAATAATTTTAATATATTCTTTCAAAAAAACACATTTTTTTGTTTCTTATATGAAAGAGAGACAGAGAGAAAGCAAAGAGAGAGATACGGGGCCCCCAACAAGGTCTTCATGTCACCATTTGTTCCTAGCTTCAGTCAGCTTGGTTCATGAACACGCAAACTCATCCCCAGTACACACTCAGAAGACTTAGCATTTGAACCAAGAACCTTTCCATGTAGGAAAAGTGCCGTGTTACCACTTTGTCACTGCCAAGCTCCCATTTCAATTTATTTCTACATAAGAACTACATTAAATATGCTATTTTTCTTAACTTTCACATTTATATTTCATGTTTCAATGTTCTATGTTACGTTATCCTAAATATGTCAACTGTCCTTTTATGTCATCATAGCACACCCTTACATTTACCATGTTTCCAAAGACGGGATTGATATTAGGTAAGCATTTATTACAAAAGCCAATTCGCAAATGCATGTGAAAGACAGATGGTTAATAATGAGGTTCAATTATGGTTGTCTATCATCATTAGAAGGCTATTTCAACTATATATAGATGTTTGCAATGACAGTCTAATTTCTCAATATTTATGGTCATAGAACTTCCTCTGAATTATACTAATAACAATTTTAAGTCCAATAAATTGGAAATAGCACTGTTATTATCAATACAGACTTATAATACATGATTGATTTGATCTAAAAGTTTCAGTCAAATGATTCAGAAAGGATAATCTAGTAATACACATAGCCTAGTTCATCAAAATCAAGTAATTCAGGATAATTATCTTTGCTGAGAATTTGTTCACAGTGAGTTCAGAGTTCTATTGTAGAAAACCATGTACTACTTATGCATGCTATATAGTTCTAAAATTTAAGGAAAACTAAACTCTCAGTCACTTTTTTTTTTTTTTTAGGTGTATGCCATAGGGTGTGTGCACTTACAACTGAAACAGAGAGAGAGAAAGTGATAAATCACTCCCCAAGGGGGATGGCTACACTGCAATTACTTCTCTTTCATTTTTCTTTCAGGATTTTGGGCATGTAGTTACATACATCTGGTGTGATTTTTTCAGCTACCAGGATCAGGATTCAAACTGTGGTAGAAATCCAGCACCGTAAGCACCATGTCACCTGATGGCCTTTCTTAGTCATATTCTAAACCAAACTTTCTAGAGAGAATTTGTCTTGTAGAGGGCAAGAGAATAAAAATGTAAACAATAAAACAATTCATTTTGACTACCAGAAAAGTTAGACCTCTCCATTCTACTTACCAACCAAAAAATAATTGTGAATATCATTTCTCACTAAAATCATTTATGCCCCATTTTACTGTATAAAAACCTTTTCCCATGGCTTCCCACTTCGAGAAAATTCACTGTGGTCAATTCTAGCTAAAACGCAGAAGCATCCTTCATTCTCATTTTATGTCAGGATCAAGAGCTAATCAAGTAAGTGTAGCTCCTACATGGCTTCATCACTAAAACAAACCTTGAATATATCCACTTCTGGCCATCTTCAAAGCCATCACTGTAGTTTCTCAAGCCTGCCACTAGTTCCAACCTCCATTCTTCAAACTGGATTATTCAATTTTCATTTTAATTTAATTCCTAGTTTGTCTTCTTGATCTTCTAAAATACATCAAAATACATCATCTTTCTATAGTAATACATCCAATTGTCTTCTAATTGAAAAAAATTGAAAATAAAAGAGAATAGAACTTCTATGATTTGCAGTTACCCATGTAATTTGACTGTAAATGTTTTCACTATGTTTCAAAAATAATTTTCCTTTCCACAACATGTCACATCCTTTCCTGACTCAGGGTACTATTAGGTATGGGTTCCCATTCCCTAGGAAGCTTTTCATCTGCTTATCTCAGTCTTTGGGAGATTTTAAGTAAATAATCTTTTTTATTTCACTAGTGAGAAAGACAAACAGACAGGCAGTCAGCGGAATAGGCACCCCCACGTCTTGATGCCATGATGCCTTGCTTCTGAAACTCACCTGGCATGTTTCAGAGAGTTCTCCAGACATGAACCTGCACCTTCCCAGGTAGGTCAGTCTTGCAGAGCACTGCAAAGCCACTGTGCCACCATCTAACTCTGCATGTTATTCTTGACCTTCAGTCCTCTGTTTGATATGTATCCCCTTGACTAGACTGTGCCCTCTCTATTTTCAGAAGGCCCTGCTTTCTCACATTTATCACCCGCATTCATTTCATAACACCTTTCGCCATTAATGATTTTATTGTTGACTTTTTAAAAACATAGCTATCCCTTAGCTAAACTGTTCTTTTACTGCAGGCAGCAATCCTTCTCATTCACTCATCCTACAAGTACCTTGCAGGATCTCCTAAATCAAGAGTACTGGTAAGTATTTGTCAAAAAGAACTGAATTAAAAATTTTTAAGTTTTATTTAAGAGTCTGTGAGAAGTTCATTATCTCTAAGGCAGTACTGGTCATGTGCAAAAATGATGTCCATATGCCCATCTTGGTCTGCCTCCAGAATTCCCAGTGTAAGCTTGCCAGATAAAACACAGGACCCCCAGTTAAATTTGATTTTCAGATGGAAACTTCTTATTTTAGTATGCATATGTCTCAAATATTGCACAGGAAATACTTATACTAAGAAATTGTTCTCTGTTTATCTAAATTAAAGTTTAACCAGACATTTTGTATTTTTATTTGCTAAATCTAGCAAGCATATCACAGGACACACTCTATCTATAGAGATAAATGGCTAAATCATTTTTTGAAAGTTTTGGGACCAGCAGTTAGCATAATGGCAATGTCGCTGGACTCCCACGTAGTCAACCATTGGTTCGAGTCCCAGAGCCAGTGGCTTAAACTCACACTGGGCACATGTGCATGCGTGCCCAAGATCCCAAGAGGAGAATGGAGGAGAAGGGATTGTGGTGTGGCCATCCTCCCTGGGAGGTGAATGCTTTCTGTCTTTCTCTGTCTTTCTGGAGAGCACATGTGCCCTATAGCAAAACAAACAAACAAACAAACAAACAAACAAAAACAAACCTCTCCCCCCAAAAAAGAAAAGAAAAAAAGAAGAAAAGAAAGTTTTATTTAAGCCTCTAATTTTTAAAATTATATGCCAACCTCATAACTAGTGACTCTTCAAGGTTTTGAACATGCTACTTATTAGCCACATGTAATCTGTCTGCTCTAAATTCAACTGTAATCAGAAGTCTCATTGATAAAAATGACATATAAGGTAGAGACAGTTTCAAGGGTATCTGGGATATTTATTTATGTAAGCTAAATATTTCATACTAATTGTTATCCCAAAGATGTAGAACGATTCAGGTTTTAATATACAAGGTATTAGTGTATTTCCATTAAACTTTTTAGGCCTTTACGTTCTTGACTTATCCTAAGGAAATATAAAGACACAACTAAATAAATCCAATTTAGCATGCTTCATAGGGATATTCTTAGGGTCATTCTCCACTGTGGCTCTATTTATTTATTTACTTATTTGGTTTTTGCCATAGGGTACATGTACTTACTAGAGAGAGAGGAAAAGTGAAAAATTAACCACCAAGGGGGTGGTTACACTGCAATCCCTTCTCCATTCCCCTCTTAGGATTTTCAGCAAACATACACACACACCTGGCAATATTTTCAAGCAGATATATAAATCATATGGGAGTCCAGAGCCTTAATCACTATACCATCTGCTGGCCCACTCCTACTGTGGCTTTTAATTGTCACTAAATGAAGTTACACAAAATACATTATTTCTAACCTCACTGCATGGTACACTTCTTTTGTTTTTTTTTTCATTATTTATAGAATACTTTATTAGTTTCTGTAAACAAACCCACATAGATAAGACATTACATTTTTAATACAGTGCGTGACAGATGAACAAATGAAAAAAATTAAGTTTAATATTTTTAGATCAATATGGTTTTTAATTACTATAAAATGTCAACTCAACACAGTGAACTGGAATACTTTATCCAAAGTCGATAGGATAGTTAAAGTTTCCAATAAATATATATATATATATATATATATGTATGTGTGTTTGTGTGTGTGTGAGTACACATACTTCTAACAGAATGCAAAACTCACTGCTATTGAAAACCTTAGAAATGGAAAGAAAGAATATTAATATGTCTCTAATCATTGCTATAAAAATGTAGGTATCTAAAAATAGTACTATTATATGTGAGTGTGTGTAATTTTTCACTACATTATTTGTCAAATTTAATTCCATGGAATATTGTCTAGTTTCTTTCTAATTAATAGCAAAGAATTAACAACAGAGTACAAATAGTTCCTTAAGATAGATTTCACGTCAATAGCATGCTACTAAATATACAAAAAAGTCATAATTTTACAACTCCTTTGGACAACATCTGAATACCCCCCATGCTTAAAGGCATTGTTACATTAATTATTTACATTACTCTGCACTCTCAAATCCCTTTGCAAGAAAGCAGTGAAGATACATTTTACCATATAACCATCAGTCAAGTGCATTATTATTAAGTGTCATAAATAATATTACTGAGTAAAATCAAAAACAGCAAAGGATCAAATAGCATTAAAAGTGCATTAAACAAATATATTTAAATTTTCAGTTTATTAATTCTGTACATCTTCATAAATATGCATTTTAAATAGAATTGAATTTATGCAACGTATATGAAGAGACTTTTTTTTTTTTTTTGTAGAGATTTTCGCTATAGGGCGCATGCGCTCGCCAGACAGACAGAGAGAGACATAGAGACAGAAAGCGAGAAATCACCCCCCAGGGAGGATGGTCACGCCGCAATCCCTTCTCCCCCATTCTCTTCTCAGGATCTTGGGCACTCACGCACACGCGCCCGGCATGAGTTTTAAGCCACCAGGTCCAGGACATGAACTGCGGTCGACTATGTGGGAGTCCAGTGACATAGCCATTATGCTAACTGCTGGTTCCCTATATGAAGAGACTTTGAACATCTATATATTTTAAGAAAACCTCAGCCAATAGCACATTTGATGTACTTTGCAAGTGCACAGCTTTCAGTTTGGTAAATGTTTTAAATGTCATATATTTATCTATTAAATTACCAATGAATTGTCTGCAACACTAGATGAAAAGGGTGGTGCCATTTAGTATGAGAAAATACTTAACCCTTTTAAATGTTGAAAACCATTTAAACTATGCACCTTATCCTCCTATATAATTACACTAACTATATAAGAGGCAACCAAAGGATTATATGTGATATATGACTAAAACTATGCAATATATAATGTATATACAAAGTATATACTAAGAAGGACTTATTTTAATGTAGTTTCTTCTTAAAAAAAGTTCATGATTTGAACCAGAGAGAAACCCCCCAACACAGTCTTGATACCAACCCTCAGTCTTCACCAAGTCCTAGATCATGGGCTTGGACATTCAAGTGCGTCTCCAGACTTGAACTGGAAACCTTCCTATGTGGGATTGCCTCGCAGAGCATCACATTCTACCGCTGCATCATGTGACACCTTATGTAACTTATTATTACAGAACTTGCCACACTAACCCATGTAACATGATTAGAAGTAAACAATTAGAAAAAAATGTTTATTTTTTGTCTTAGAAACAAATCTAAAGACTAAAATTACCTTAGGTCAAAATGAGGTAAATGTCTGGACCAGCAGGTGGCATTGTGATTAAGATGCTGGACTCACACATGACCTCCTATAGTATGAGTCCCAGACCCAGCAGCTTAAAAATCACGCCAACTGCATGTGTGTGCATGCCCAAAATAATAAGAGGAGAATGGAGGAGAAGGGATTGCAGTGTGGCATCCCTCCTGGGAACTGATTTCTCACTTTCCCTCTCATTGTCTCTCTCTGGCCAGGGCAAGCCTCTTCTGAAAAACACCTAGAAAGAAAAAATGATGGATGTGTCCACTAAAAAGTATTTTATTATTGGATGGTTTATAAGTTGTCACCAAATATTATATCAATTCATAAGAGTGATATAGATATCTAAAGTTTTTGTCTGTTTGTTTTTTAATTTAAGCCTAAGGCTCCTGAGTGTGGAAATCTGTTATTTTTTTCCTCCTCTACATTTAAGCAAACTGATAACTTTGTCATCATTCTGTCTGAAAACAATTGGAAACAAATACAAGTTTGCTTTAAAAGTTTAAATAGGGTACTACACTAGAAAAAAGATCACCTATATTTGGTGAAACTAAAAAGTCCAAAATATGAAAAAGTCACATTCTATGTGAGCTATACTAATTTATGAAGGTTATTAGGTGGGAAAAAAGGCACAAAAATTAATTCATTTACTTACAATGATTAGAATTTTGACAAATATAAGAAACAACTTTTTGCAACTTACAAACATAACCAGCGGTATCACCCATTGACTATTCATTCCTCTAGAGAAAAAAGCATATTTTTCTGATTTAATATTGATATTTTAGTTCATACACATTTTCATTTTCATGTAAAATAATGTGTCATGTGTTTTACTTCAATCAAGTACACTCTATTCCTTTAAGCTTTAAAAATTATTTTTGAGAAAGTTGTTTTGTTTTATTTCTCCTAGCCCATCAATTTTCTCAGAGGGCAACTGACCTAAAAAACAGTAGCATCAAACAATCAAACATTTGCTTCAAAATTCAGTGTTCTTGCTATTCCAGTCAGTGTCAGTCAGAGGTGGTTAAAAGGCACAACAGAGCGCAGTGGGGGACCATACAATAAAATTGCTACAAGGCACACTCCGGAGGCAAGGCCATCGAATACCTGAGTGTGGTCTTTTCTCTGTGTTTGACCTGGAGCAATTTTCTTCACCTCTGAGTACTTCCGTTACTCAGAGAAGATAAAATATACCCAGTTGAAGAGGGATAAATGAGGGATTAAATAAGATTATTCATGTAATGTCTCTTACTACCAATGCCCAACTCACACAGAGTGCTCATTAGAGTTTATATTTTATTACTATTTTCTTCCAAAGGCTCTATGCCTTATCTTCTAAGTATTACATTACAAGCATTTGAGATTTGGAATAGTTCCTTAAGAAAACATGCTGCAAGCCTTTGTCATCTCCCAGTTTAGAACTTGTTTAAATAGTAATAATCCCATAATCATTTCCAAGTGTGATTTCTCAGCCAATGTTTAATGCATAGCAATACATCACACCAGTGGCTGAACAGTGTCACATTATAAATGTATTACCACACCCCTGTCTAATTGACCATGTAATCTATTGCAGTATCAAAATTTAAAGCTGAGATATGTGTCCAAATACTCTTAGAATGAAAAGGAGTAGTTGGAAGTGCCCAAGTTTTCTTTTACATATATATCAATAAATTTCATTTTTCAGAGCTATTTTAGTTTCATAGCAAAACTGACTGGAAAATGTAGAGGGTTCTCATATGCCCCCATCCCTACACATGAACAAACTCTCCTACTATAGATACGCTGCACAACAGTACATGTGTTATAACTGGACTTCCAACAATCTGTTAAGAATGAAATAACTCAATCTTCTGGTTTATCACCCAAACCCATGGTTGGCATTAGGGCTCACTCTTGACATTTTATAACCCATGGTGATAAATACGTAATGGAATGGAATGGGTATGCTACCACCAGTGTCGTATCACACAGAATTGATGCACTTCCCAAAAACTCCCCTGTGTTCCCTGATCTGATCCTAAAAATCCCATCTTCCTCTATTTACCTTTTTCTCCACCCTAAACTCTGGTAACGATTGATCTTTTTACTGTCTTCATCATTTTTCCTTTTCCATAGTCATATATACTTGGAATCATACAGTAAGTAGTCTATTAGGATACACATAATAGCATGCATTCTTCATGTCTTTTCATTCTTTATAGCTCATTTCTTTTTATCATGAAATAATATTCAATTATCTGGATGTATCACAATTTATTTATTCATTAACCTATGTGGGACATCTGGATCACTCCTAAGTTTTGACAGTTAGGAGTAAAGCTGAGACAAACATCTGCATGGAGATTTTGTGTAGACGTAGGCTTCCAATTCATTTGAGTAAAGCACCTAGGCACACGACTGCTAGATCATATGGTAAGGATATTTTACTTCTGTAAAAAGTGACAAAATGTCTTCCAAAGTCACTGTGCAATTTCATATTCTCTCCAGCAATTAGTGAGTATTCCAGCAGTTCCACATCCTAACCAGTCTCGTTGTTGATGGTGTTCTAGATTTTGGTCATTTTGATAGGTGTGTAGTGGTATCATATTTTGTTTAACTTTCCTATTCTCTAATGACACATGTTAGTGAATGTATTTTCACATGTTTATTTGCCATTTGTACATCATTATTGGTCTATTCATAATTTTTACCCACTTTTAAAAATCAGGTTGCTGTTTTCTTAGTGTTGAATTTTAAGAGTTCATTGTATTAAGACATTTATGTAATGTATCTTTTACAAATATCTTACTGTATTTGATTTGTCCTCTCATTCTCATGACAATATCTTCAAGAGCAAAAGTTTTTAATTTTGGTGAAATTCAGCTTATCGACTATTTCTTTCATAGACTGTGTCCTTCAGTGTTATATCTAAAACGTTCTTACTATAGTCAAGGTTATCTTGGTTTTCTTCTACGCTATCTGCTATGAAATTTATACCTTCACATTTGATATTTAGGACTAAAATAATCCACTTTGAATTAAATGTTGCCAAGAGTGTAAGTTATGTGCCTAGATTCAATTTTTTTTTCTTTCTTTCTGGATGTGGATGTCTAGTTCTCCTAGCACCACTTGCTGAAAAAGCTATCTTTGCTCCTTGCATTGCCTTTGCGCCTTCATCAAAGATCAATTGACTTTGTTGATGTTGGTCTATTGGGAAATCTGCTTTGTTCCACTGATCTATTTTTTCCACCAATACCTTACTATTTGTGCTGTAGCTTTATTATATTTCTTAAATTCATGTAGTCCAGTCTTCTGACTTAATTCTTCTACTTTAACATTGAATGGCCCAGTCCAGGATTTTGTCTCTGTATAAATTCAGAATCAGTTTTTTTCAATAACCTCAAAGCAACTTGCTGGGACTTTACTAGAATTATATTGTATTGAATATATAGATCAAGTTGGGAGAAACTGACATCTCGACACAATTGAGTCTGCCTATTCATGAACCAGAAATATGTCTCCATTTATTTTGTTCTTTTTTGATATGTTTTGTCATAGTTTTATAATTTTCTTCATATAGATTTTTATGCATTTTGTTAGATTCACAGTTAATTATTTCATTTGGGTAATATAAATATAAATAGTAAGGTATGTTTAATTTAAAATTTCATTTGTTGCTGGTATAAGGAAAAGTGATTTATGTTTATATATTAACCTTGTATCCTTCAACCTTATTTAATAGTTATAGGAGCTCTGTTATTTTTAACATAATCATGTTATCTGTAAACAAAGGAAGTTTTATTTCATCTCTTCCCCATTTGTATAACTTCTTTCTTTTACTTTTCTTATTACATTAGCTAAGACTTCTGGTAAAATAAGGAAAAGGATTGCTGAGAGATTGCATGTTTCACTTGCTGCTGAACTTACTGGGAAAGTTTGAGTTTTTCACCATGAATTATATAGCATTAGTTGTAGTTACTTATCAAGCTGAAAAAGACACCTTCTATTCCTCCTTTGCTGAGAATTTTTATCATGAACAGGTATTGGATTTCATCAGAGGGTTTTTCCTTTATCTATTTATAGGATCCTGTGGATTTTCTTCTGTAGATTGTCGGTGCAATGCTTTATATTAATTGATTTTCAAATGTTGGACCAACTTTAAATAATCTGGGATAACTCTCATTTGGTTGCAGTAAATATATAGTGGTGGATGTTATTGCTAATTGTTTATTGAGGTAATTTGCATACATGTATAAAAGTGTTTGAGTCATAGTGTCTTTTTTTCCTTTTCTTATAGTGTTTTTGTCTCCTTTTAGTATTTAGATAATGCCAGCTTCATAAAATAAGTTAGAAAGTATTCTCTCTGTTTCTATCTTTTGGAAGAGGTTACAGATAATTCATGTATTTTACTCTTTAAATGCCAGGTAGAATTCACCAATGACAACATCTGGAGTTGGTGTTACCCTTTTAAAAAGATTGCTGCTTATGAATTCAATTTCTTTAATATAGATCCATTCAAATTGTCTATATCTCCCTTTGTTGGTTTTAAAATATATTTGTTATTATTATTATTTTAATTTGCTATAGGGCACGTACACTCACCAGAGAGAGAGAGAGAGAGACAGTGAGAAAGCAAGTCACTAGGTCCAAGACTTGAATCAAGGCCAGAACAAGAGTAGAGCACTTTAAACACCATGCCACCAGCTGACCCACTTTTATAGGTTTTTAAGATTGTGTCTTTCAAGACATTTGTTATTCCTGAGAGTAGTCATTTGTGTCTTCTCTTTTTTTTAAGTAACCTGGCCAAAAGTTTAACCAGTCTTGTTGTTGACAGTGTTCTGGGTTTTGGTCATTTTTATAGGTGTGTAGTGGTATTATATTTTGTTTAACTTTCCAGTTCTCTAATGACATATAATAGTGAAAATTAAAAAACTGTTTTATTGACTTTCTATATTGATTTCTTATTTCCACCTACATTAATTTCTTCTCTAGTTTATCTTTATTTTCTTCTTCTTACTTTGGATTAATTTACTCATCTATTTTCTTTTTTCTAAGCTTTAACTTACACAATTTTCAAGGATAATATTTTGTAAATATGTTAGATTTCTTTCTTATTATTCTAACTAATAACAAAAGCTCAATAGCTACAAAAAATGAAATCATATTCTAATTGGGTATGCCTTATCTCTTCTCTGAATCTATAGCTAATCGTGGTTAATATTTTTGATGTTCTGATCATAAAGCATAGATTTTAACAGTAAGTAAGAAACAGAATATTATTGTCTTCAGTAAAATTACAGATATCTTTTAAAACTAGACAATGATAGTCACTTTAATTTCCACGCACTAATCTATGAGTAATCCACTTTGTCCCCCAAAAACAACTAGCAAAAAATTTTGAAATCTGTTTCTATAGAGGTTAATCACAAAAAGAAAGAGAAGAGAGAAAATTAAACAAACAGGACCAGCAGATGGCATAGCGGTTACATCACCAGCTCCTACATGGCTGACCATGGTTTGAGTCCCAGACCTGGTGGCTTGAAACTCATGCTGTTTGTGTCTGGGTGTATGCCAGAGATACCAGAAAGAGAATAGAAGAGAAGTGATTGTGGTGTGGCCATCCCCCCAGAGGGTGATTTATTATCACTTTCCCTCTCACTGTATCTGTCTCTCTCTCTCTCTGACAAATGCATGTGCTCTAAGGCAAAAAAAACTCTAAAAATTAGACAGAAAGAAAGGAAATGAAACAATCAAACTAAGAACATCAGTTGAGATAAGCCACAATTATAGCATGATAATTTACAGGATATGACAAATGATTTATATATTTTTACAAAGATTATCAACACAACTTCATGAAATCACGCCCAAATACTGCGACTGATCAGAAACTTTCTTTTTTACTGAACAAAGTACTTAGAAAGAGATGTAGAACAGTGACATATAAGCTACTGCTTAAAAATGCATGAAGGATTAAGAAAATAATTTTATTTTAACCTGAAACATTGAAACAAAAGTGACATCACTCTTTCTTTTTTTAAGAGATTTTGCTTTATTGCAGATGCACTCACAGGAGAGAAAGAGAGAGAGACAGAGGCTGTGTGAGGGAAAGTGAGAAATGCCCCACTGGGGGAATGTCCATGCCACCACAGTCCTTTCTCCTTCTTTTTCCTTTTGGGACCTCAGGCTCACACACACATGTGCCCAGTGTGATTTTTGAGGTACCAGGTCCAGGACTCCAGCCATGGTTGGCCATATGGGAGTCCACTGATACAGCTGCTATGCCATTTGCTGGGATCCTTGTGCATGTCACTATATATTGATTCAATATAATGATGACCTGGACTAACTGTTGATGACTAACTGAAATTTTTATTATGTTGGTTACAGGTACTAGAAAGGATATTATCTGGTAAAATATTTCCACATACTGCTCCCCAGTGAGGCATCAGACAGTGTGGTGATATAAACCTCCTGGGAGACTAATCACTGGATAACTATAAAACCTAAGTGACCAAATGCTTAGAGGAATCCCTGGATATAAAGGACAAAACAGTCATCTGCATATGCTAAATGCCAAAGTATAGCTTGCACAAATATATATCACCTTATTTTAGTGGATGAAAAGCTATTAAACAGAATTGAAAAAAAATGGATTTTTGATAGGAATAAAGCAACAGGCATCACAGGGTGGGTTAAAACTTCTTTAGAAAATAACCTAATCTGGGACCAGCAGGTGGTGTAGTGGTTAAGGTGCTGGATGCTCCCACACGGCTGACCACAGTTCTAGTCCTGGCCCTGCTGGCTTGCTTTCTTATCTTCTCTCTCTCTCTCTATCTGTGTGTATCTCTCTGGGCAAATTAAAAATGAATGAATGAATAAATAAAGTTCAATAAATATTTTTTTTTAAAAGAAAATGACCTAATCTAACTAAAGGAAGGTAATGGGAGGTCTTGTAGAATACTAAAAATAAATTTTATCTAGATCCAATTAATAATAACTGATCTCAGTAAAAGTCTATATTACATGGTTGCTAACGTGCTGAATTCCCACATGGCTAACGTGGTTCAAGTCCTGGATCCAGCGGCTTGAAAATCACACCAGGTGTGTGTGTTTGCATGCCCCAAATCCTAAGAGAAGTCTAAAGGAGAGGGTATTGTGGCATAATCATCTCCCTCCAGGGGTGACTTCTCACTTTCCCTCTCACTGTCTCGCTCTGACAAGCAGAAACAAAAACAAACAAACAAAAGAGACAGAGTGACTGGTTTTGCCTCCAAATGACCAAATGATTTAGAACACAGAAATAGCTAAATCATTGCCATTTTTAATGATCCTGTCCATTATAATATGTGGTATATGTATAAGGGTCAGTTCTGTTGGAAAGGCATTAGGAAATACTTTGTAATTTTCATTAATTTGCTCTATCTTTAAAATATAAATGCTATACTTAATAAAAACACTCACAAAAAAAAAAAAAAAAAAAGTTTTACTTTAAGAAAGCCATGGTCCGGGGACCAGCAGTTAGCGTAATGGCTATGTAGCTGGACTCCCACATAGTCGACCGTGGTTAGCGTCCCGGATCTGGTGGCTTAAAACTCATGCCGGGCACATTTGCATGTGTGCCCAAGATCCCAAGAGGAGAATGGAGAAGAAGGGATTGTGCCGTGACCATCCCCCCTGGGGAGTGATTTCTCGCTTTCTGTCTCTCTATCTCTCTCTGTCTGTCTGGCAAGCGCACGCCCCCTATAGCGAAAAAAATCTCTCCAAAAAAAAAAAAAAGATTGAGGGGTCTTAGAGGTCCTACAAAATATGAACCAACAAGGGTATTTTGATAACTAAATAAAGTGGTACATGAAGAATACTTAAGAGTTCCTGGCAAATAATATAGACCCAATATAATTATTGTCTTGAGTCTGGTCTGTTCTATTCAGAGAAGCTACACAATTGATGGGCACAATATTTATATGTCTGTGAATTATCTGTTCTTCTTATAGAGAGAAAATCCCATATTGGCAAGAGAATTTATTTGACTTACCATTTTATCCCTAAGTCCCAGGCATAGAGTAAGAACTCTATACTTTTATTAAAATGTTAATAAATACAAACATAAATAAGAAGTAGAGGAACAGTAATAAAGTTGTTTGGAAAAAATCACTTTAAAATCAATCATAATATTTTTCTTAAAACGTGTGAAGAAAAGTTAGGATGCAAAAGTCTCCTCTGGTTTTACAATGCTTCTAATATAAGAATAACTAAGAGTAATAAAACAGTATGCAAATGTATCATTACGCTCAATTTATTGACTAAACACTGTCATCTGACTGAAAATAACACAGAGAAGCTCAGGGGGTTGTGCTGCTCACCAGAGAAGTCCAAACAATGTATCTACTACTTTCCAGATTATTCTAAAGGAAATTCAACATTCTATGTGTTTAGAATTATGGCTTCCTTGAAAATCCTGTCTTTTAAGTCAAAAAGTCAGAGTTTTATAATTCTCCCGAAAAGTACCTGTAACCATCCCTAAAATGTTAATGTTCTCCTTTCAGAACTTTTTAAAAATTTCATTTCCTTAATTTTTTTAGATCAAAACACACACAAGAAAACAGAAAACTCTAACATAACAAGATGAATGGAGGCCAAAATTGTTCAATACTTTGAACTACAAAATCAGAAAATGATGAGTTTGCCCAGCCAAGCACCGTCAATGATAAAGGTGCATTCTTCTGCTTCTTGTTGTATTTGGTGCCACCTGGTGGCAGCTGTGCACTCTAGTTTAAGTACACAGAGAGAGTCCTGGGTCCCAGGGTGTTGGCCGAGACTTCCAGAATGACTGCAGTGATTCTAGGAATCATTGTTCATTTTCCGTCATCTCGTTGGCCAAATCCAGCAAGAAAGAGCCAGAGAAAACCGGTACCGTAGGACTCAATCTGGTCCCAGCACAGTAATTAAGAGCTAGAACACAAGCTTCTGGGAACACCACATTAGATTCATACTCCAGGCCCACCTCCTGCTAAGTGTAAACTCTTCATATTCACCTAAATTTCTTGGGCCTCAATTTGTTTATCTGTAAAATAGAACTAAGAATAGTAATTTTTCTCTAAAGTTTTAGAAATGATTAGATACGTTAAGTTCATAGATGTATTCCTAACACTGAGCAAAAAGGCAAAAACAAATAAGCAAATAAACAAAAAGCTATCAAGTCCTGTTGATAATCACTTAGCAAGCTACTCTTATCAAAGCTAAATGTATTAGTGCTTAATGTATGTACGCTATATCAAGCAGCACAAGGGTAGCAAAGGAAAATAGAGCTTACTAGGGGCAAGACAGTGGCTCAGTGGTAACATAATGCTCTGTGATGCTAGATCCATGTGGGAGGGTCCCAAGATCTCTCTATACATGACAGGTGCACGCCCATGATCTAGGCTAGCTAAGATTGGGAGAAGCTGCCTATCTCTCTCTCTCTCATTGGACAAAAAAAGCAGTATTTAAATTACAACATATTCTAATTAAATGTTTTCAGTGTAATAGCATATGTGTTTGTGTGTCTGTACACACACACACACACACACATACATATACATCTCCGAAGCCAAGAAAAATAAGTCAAACTATAAATGCACGAACATGTTAAATTTGTGGAATATATATATATATATATATATATGTATATGTGTGCGTGTGTGTGTGTATATATATATATATAGTTATATATATGCACATAATTATATATAAATATGTTTGTTTTGATGAGTGTGTGTGTATGTGAGAAAGAAGTCAACCCCTTAAATTAGCACTTTTCCAAAAATGTCTTCATGAGGGAGGAATGCTGATTAATCGAAAACATGTAGCATAATAAAAGAAAGAGGCCAGACACAGTAGCTGCACTCTTGACAAGAAGGAAATATTTAATCTCCTGTCTACCTTCCTCCATCCCTCTTGAGTCTCCTCTCTTTCAGCAAACTGCCTTTGAAGTACTTCAATCATGCTCTCTCCTACAAGTAATCACTAACCTCTATTTTGGCTGTCACCACTGAGAGCAATGCATTTATCTTTATTTTTACTGGAATATATGCTTCTTCAGGGGAATTGCTGAGTTTATTTCTTAGTCTGTATCCCTGACACCATTCATTCAATCCCATACATCAAGGACAAAAATATATGATTATGTGAACATCTCTTTTTGGGTCAACACTACTATTTGCAAAAGGGAATGAAAGAATATGCTAATTGGACACTTCATTATTATAAACACAAGGACTGAGTAAGCAATTGGGATTCTTCCTCCCCCTTTTTAATCTATTCGTAAAACCAGTTTAATCTCCCCACAGGAATTGCTAAAATTCTTCAAGTGACAAACTTCAACTACTGTTCATAATATTTTCTGACAGATTAAATGTCAAACCAGTTTCTTCACCTATAAAGGATATATTTCAGATCAGTGTTGATGCTGGCAACATTTACAAATAAAGATTACTTGCTTCCTAAGGTTTTGGGTACTGCGGTTGTTTTGTTTGTTTGTTTATTTTACAAGCATTTGTCTGTATCTTGGTCCATGCCAATCATTACCAAGAACTATCTATTTCTTTTTCATTGTAACCATTTCTTTTACATTGCCATCATTTAAGTACACATGTCAAATGTAAGACTGAATTACAGTCATGCAAAGTTTGGATTTTCCACTAAATGTGAACAGACACAGTTTATGAACTTGAGGTGACCTTTCCTATTCATACACTGTTTCTGCTTCTCTAAATATACTCCAATTCCCTGAACAGCTCACAGTCATATGTAAATTGTGATATTTTATGCTAGTAATTTACTCAACTGGTATTTAAACAAAATTTTAAACATAACTGCTCATAAAAATTTACGATCTGGTGAATCAGCAAACATCCATCTTTATGTTTTACATATATTTTTAAGACTCTTGACCCAATTTACTTTTCTATTTCATGAGAAGATTGTTCTCGACTTATATGTAGAGTTGTCATTTACTCTATAAAATGGTTCTGAAATACTGTCTTGGAAGTTTTTTTCTGAACATATAATTACATTTAATGTATTACAGATGAATATTTGTGTGAAGGAAATCATTCTCTGAATTTGTTTCTGCAGTTGGATATGGTATAACAGTTTCCTCAAAATGGTATAAGGTGTACCTGAATATGCAAATATGAACACTGCAATAAGTATCTCTAAATATGTTACCACATGGTTCAGTAAGATTCACAAGATCCTTGTCATAAAATCCTTGCCAAAATCCTCATAGGTTTTGAGAGCTATAATAATGAGAAACAAATGAAAACTGAAATATTCTGAACTCTTTTATATTCCATAGATCATGAAGAGGATTATTCCAAAATTGTCTAAACTGTACTCAATAACATATTATATAGAGAGATATTGCCTTATGGTGTATGCATGCACTGGAGAGAGACAGAGAGATAAAGAGAGGGAAAGTGAGAAATCAGCCCACTAGGGGGATGGCTATGATGCAATTCCTTCTCCTCCATTCTTCTCTTGAGATTTTGGGCATGCACACACATGTGTCTGGTGTGATTTTCAAGTCATCAGGTTCAAGACTCCAACTGTGGTCAACCATGGGGAAATCTAGTACCCTAACCACAATGCCATCTGCTGGCCCTGAATAACATACTTTTAATCATCATAGATAATGACTTTGAATTCCTGTATGAGAAAATCATTGCCTGTTGAAGAATAAAGAATTTGAGTGTAATGGGTCCCTGGTTCTTAGGAGAAACACCAAACATTTGAATATCCCAAATAATAGAAATGTCTTTGTTGTTCATGAGCTCCTTAGATCATATCAAATGGCTTATGCAAATACGTGACCCACAATGGGCCTCCAAGTAGCTTTTGGGTGAGAGCTGGCCGAGTCAGAAAGCTCAAGCATGTGGTTAAGAGCTGGAATTTTGAAACAGACCAATATCAAGAGAGGAGAGTGTCTAAGATTGAATTCAGTCATGTGGCCAAAGATTAAATCAACCATGCAATATCTATGTCATGAAACCGCAGTAAAGACTGAATCTAGAGATTGACACCTCTTGGCTGGTGAGCACAGTGATGTGCCAAGAAGATGGTGCACCTTGATTACTGTAGGGGAGGGCTCCCTGGCCTCACCCTATATGTCTCCTCATTAAGCTCTTCCTAAGTTACAGCCTCCATCATAAATCTGTAACCCTCAGCATAGTGCATTCTTGAGTTCTGTGAAATATTATAGCAAATAACTGAACCTGAGGGGGATCACTGGGACCTCTGAGTTTGTATCTAGTCTGTTGTAAGTATAGGTGACCTGGAACTCCCACTTGCAGCCAGTATTTAAAGAGAGGACAGACTTAGAGAATACTGAGCCTTTAACTAATGCGGTCTATACTAATGCAATATGGTTGGTTTCAAAATTAAATTACAGTACAACAATTAGGGATGAAACAGAATAGGGGCCAATGAGTCAAATCAAATAGTCTAAAAATCTATTTCAAAAAGTAAATTTAAAGGTGTTTTTTCAAATTTATGAAATTATTGGCTTATCAGAAAGTTATTTTTACATAGAAAAAGTTTCATGACTTTCCTGACAACCTAGTACAACTTAACTCTAAAGGAAAAATGTTTCTCATGTATACACAAAGATATCTAACTTGAGGAAAACACTTCAAAAAGATATTAACTGACCACAAAAATCAAACTAATTTTAAAGTATTTTAGAAGCACAAACTAATATGACCACGCACAGAACTGGGACACCTGCTTCATACAGATCTATTATATTACACAATTTACAGTATGCAAACCTCTGTTCCTTTTATCTTCCCTTTGCCTAGATATATCAATTATCAATTACTCACTAGGTGTATCTCTAGCTCTGTGATTCTTCTATTTAGTCCATAGACTGCATTTTTATACTGCCCTTTCCATTAACACTAAAATAGATATACATTAGACATTTATCACTGTATGTATATAACATATAAATATAATTCTTATATATAACTTCAATAGAACACCCACATACACAGACATACATGAAAGTACTGCAGTCACTCAAATCACTCAATATTTCTCAATTACAAACGTACCATTAAGTCAGGCAAAGGGGGCTATCATCTTTAATCATCTTCTGAGCGATCTAATTCTGAATATAACTCCCAATATGTTACTCTAAAATTTCGACATAGTCAGCACTTACTCGTATTTTTTAAGGAAATAAATGAAAACTGTAGAAATAAATAAAATGTAGCAAATGCCTTATAAACATATTCCTAACTTAGTTTCCTTTCCTTTCTTTTTTTTTAATGTTTCTATTTTGAGATAAAGAGATAGAAATACTTGCACACTCAACATGGTCTGAAATCACCATGTCCCTGAAACTCTCCCAGATGAAGAGTGTCATGGGAACCCAGCATTTATGGGTTGATTGAGAAAACACTATACCCTATGGATCCATGAGTACTGTGTTACTTCTGAGGTCCAAAGAAGGACCTCAGTATTATTTTCTGTGCTAAGTTTATTGATTGTTTTTCCTACAGTCATTACATTCCATAGTTCATTCTCTGTGTTACAATTTTTAAGGAGCCAGTAGGTGGAGTGGTAGTTAAAGTACTAGTCTACTATATGGCTGACTGTGGTTCAAGTCCTGGACCTGGTAGCTTGAAAATCATGATGGGCACGTGGGCCTGTGTGATCAAAATCCTAAAAGGAGAACAAAGGAGAAGTGGTTGCAACATGACCATCCCCCTTAGGGGAAGGTGATTCATCATTTTCCCTCTCACTGTCTCTCTCTGGCAAGAGTATGCACCCTATGGCAAAAACCTTATAAAGAAAGTCATTGTATGGGACGGTTTGAGTCCCAGACCCGGTGGCTTAAACTCACACTGGGCGCGTGTGCATGCGTGCCCAAGATCCTGAGAGGAAAATAGGGGGAGAAGAGATTGTGGTGTGGCCATCCCCCCTGGGGGGTGATTTCTCGCTTTCTGTCTGTCTTTCTGGTGAGCACACGCACCCTATAGCAAAAACCTCTCCAAAAAAAAAAAGAAAGAAAGAAAGAAAGAATGTCATTGTAAATAAAAAATTAAAATGGTGTTGGGGCATTGTACTTACATTACACAGTATAAACAAAGTACATACATTCCATTTAATAAAGGCATATTGTCATTTTATATGCAAATATGCTATACTGTCCTGGACATTTTACCTTATCCAATACCATCTTGCTTCCACAATGCTGTAAGAACTATAACTTAAACTTACAAAAGGAAGAAACTAAGATGTGATTTTTATAGTTAAGTTGTACACTTTTACTAATATGAGGCTGCAGTATAATTTCTTAATCTTTTCATGTTTAAATTTTGTTCTAATTTTAATATAATACTTTCGGAGAGATTTTTTCCTATAGGGCATATGCATTTGCTGGAGAGACAAAGAGACAGTAAGCAAAAAAATCAATCTTTAAGCCAAATGACCATGCCACAATCCCTTCTCCTCCATTTTCCTCTCAGATTTTGAGTATGCATGCACATGCATCCAACTTGAGTTCTAAGCCACTGGGTCTGAGACAGGAGCCTCAGCTGACCACGTGAGAGTTCAACACCTTAACTAGTATGCCACTTGCTGGCCCCAATACTTTTAAATTTTAAGCCTATGAGTTTTCAAAAATATATGATTTTAGAATATTTTGTATGGGGCCAGCAGATGGCATAGCAGTTACATCACTGAACTCCCATTTGGTCTACTTCACATTGAATCCCAGACCTTGTGGCTTAGAACGTGTGTGTGTGTATATATATGTATATATAGGTGAAAAAGTTCATAGAAAATGTGTTAAGAGGAAATAATTTCTAGATTTGAAAAAATATTTTTAAATTTATGAATTCTTTTTTCATGATATACCTATTCTATTAAATTTTTTAGAGAGTTTTTTTTTTTTTTTTTTTTTTTTTTTTTTAGGGGTGTAGAGTGTTTTTTTTTTTTTTTTTTTTTTTTTTTTTGCTATAGGGTGCATGTGCTCTCCAGAGAGACAGAGAGACAGATAGCGAGAAATCATTCCCCAGGGTGGATGGCCATGCTGCAATCCGTTTTCCTCCATTCTCCTCTTGGGACCTTGGGGGCACATGTGCTTGGCATGAGCTTAAGCCACCAGCTACTGGTTCTGGAACTCAATAGTTCACTACGTGAAAGTCCAATGATGTAACCATTATGGTGTCTGCTGGTCCCAAATTTTTTAATTACTCTGTGTGTGTGTGTGTGTGTGTATATATATATATATACATATATATATATACACACACATATATATATATATACATATATATATATACACACACATATATATATATATACATATATATATATACACACACATATATATATATATACATATACATACATATATATAGTTTTTTACATATGACCAAAGTACTTACCAAAGTACTTGCAAGCATTAAATAGAATATACCAGTACTGGGACCAGCAGTTAGCATAATGGCCATGTCACTGGACTCCAATGTAGTCGACCGCAGTTTGCGTCCCAGACCCGATGGCTTAAAACCCATGCTGGGTGCATGTCGGTGTGTGCCCAAGATCCCGAGATGAGAAAGGAGGAGAAGGGATTGTGGCGTGGCCACCACTTTCTGTCTCTCTGTTTATCTCTGTCTGGCAAGTACACGTGCCCTATAGAAAAAACCTCTCCAAAAAAAAAAAAAAAAAGAACATACTATTACTCAAATATACTGTAGGTGCACACACATAGTATAAACACACATATACATCACACATACATGTATATACACATATTTGTACGTGAAATTGTGTGAATGAGTTGCTTTAAAATGCAATTAAAAATGTAATTTAACTTTGCTTAACATAGAAGAGAAGAAAATAAAAATTATATTCAGTACATTGTATTATACACATTTTATTTATCACTCTAATTTTTTTAAGAGAGATTTTTGCTTTCAGGCATGTGTGCTCACTAGAGAGACACAGAGAGACAAAAAATCAGAAAGTGAGAAATCACCCCCAAGTAGAGTGACCACGCCACAATCCCCTCTCCTTCATTCTCTTCTCTGGACTTTGGACTCTCGTGCACTCATGCTTGGTGTGAGTTTGAAGCCACCAGATCCAGGACTTAAAGGCAGTCCACGACGTTTTGAGTCCAGCGACGTAACCATTATGCCATCTGCTGGTTCTTCATCACTCTAAATTAACTAAAATATTTAAACCTAATTAGACAAGAAGATAAGTCTGCCAGTATTTCATACATATGCCTAGCACAGTTCAATAACTACTTTGAGTAAACAACATATGGGGAAATGCTGAGGTTAAATTTCTCAAGATTATGTGGCCAAAATGTTCCAGAAGTGAGATTTAAACACAAGCCAGAAGTTCATACTCCAAACCTTTTACCTAAATGTCTCTACCCTATTAAATACAAATATCTTTTATGTCAGTGAGAATGAGGAGCATATTAAGACTCCATATTTCTGCAATTGGTGAAAGAAGTTGCCAAAAAGAACTGTTCAGTTCGGCTAGAAATAGAACGAGAAGAACAATAACACGACTTCAATGACGTTTTACCATTTTGCCTACAGCGGTCCTTTTAAACTTCACCTGGCCTGGTACAAATAGACACTGTGCACTAAAATATCTCTGTCTTGCAGCTGCAAGTACAGACAGCTGTTCTTTGCATGTTTTACGAAGATCTTTCTTAAAAACACAGATGATTCCACATAAAGGAAGCTCTTACTCTGGAGAGTTTATCACAGTAACACATTATAAAGTGTAATTCACTTAATTCCTATCCTTCATTTACTTGACAATGTATACATACTTTGATAGATGATTACTTTCTAAGATTTTAAATATGTAATTGCTTTACAATAATAAGCCTACATGGCCTCTTCAAGATTGCCAACTATCCTGGGTCCAGGATCCAATAATTTATGAAAGTAAAAATGCAAAATTTTAACTGATTCATAGAGTTACTGCAGTCTGTAACACTGCATATGTAATACAGTTGAGACTAAAACCCAAAGTGTGGGAGCCAAAGAAAAATGTTCAATGGTATTACATAGAACATAACAAGATGTTCATATTTTTCCCCAATGTGGAAGCTAAATTTAGCTCAGATTTAAACAGTGAATTACTCTTTCTGCCAAAATTCTGGGCATGATATAATTCCTTTATATTAATACAGCAGTAACATATCATTCGAGAGGTGTATACAGCCATGAGTCCATAGACAAAAAGGAAACCATCCCTTGAGAATAAGGAACACATGGCAGGCATCTTATAGAATCTATTAAAGAAAAGGAGAAAAAAATCTATACTATAGTAATACAGCTGCTCTTCTTCAGTGAATTGAAAGAAAATTGTGGGTGCAGAAACTTGGAAATTTCTACCAGTGGTAATTTGGATTTTGAGACAATGATGAACTACTAGGCCACCGTGGGAGAAAAGAGAGGTATAACTTAGGCAATAAGGAGACAATAAGCTAGGACCAGCAGGTGGCGTGGTGGCTGAGGCACTGGACTCCCACATGGCCAACTACAGTTCAAGTCCTGGACCTGGTGGCTTGCTTTCTCACTCTTTCTTTCTGTCTATCTCTCTGATCAAAATTCATTGATAATAAATAAGATTAAAAATAAATAAATCTTGGGATCAGCAGTTAACATAATGGCTATGTAGCTGGAACTTCCATGTAGCCGACCACAGTTCAAATCCTGGACCTGGTGGTTTAAACTCATGTCGGACGCGTGTGCGTGTATGCCTAAGATCCCGAAAGGAGAATAGAGGAGAAGGAATTGTGGCATGGCCATCCCCCCTAGGGGATGATTTCTCACTTTCTATCTCTCTGTCTTTCTGGAGAGCATGCACGCCGTATAGCAAAAAAACCTCCCCCCCAAAAAAAAAAAGAATAAATCTTAACAATGAAAAAAAGAGTTAAAAACAAAAAAGAAGAGAGACAATAAGCTCTCATTATGCACATGCCATCTTCCTAGTCAACCCTGGATCAGATTTTCTCTGTTGTCATTGTTAGAAGATAAATTAACAACCACATCATGTTCATATTCTATACACAGTTAGGATTCTGGTTTCTAGAAGAAATTTCTCATATTTCTCATTCCTTGATATAAGTTCTAGTGTTCTCAACTCATTTTCTTTGTGGTTTTAAGAAAATATAGCCAAGGAATATACCATATAGAAAATATAAAATACATATGTATATATAAAACCATAGCCATACTTAAAATTTCACATCTCTCTCTAGTATCTATCTAACTATGTATCTATGTATCTATGTATCTATCTATCTATCTACCTACCTACTTATCTGTCTTTCTGTCTGAACTTGACTCCATAGTTACAATGCATACAAATAAAATTAGCATCCCTATCCAAGGATTATCAAACAATTCTTTTTTTCTGACTAGCTATTCTACACTTCTATTGTCATACATACTCACATCTCCAGACTGCGTACAGCAAACATTTATTATGAAATGATTTAATGCCAAAATATTGTTGCTGTTGCTGAATATATTACTGTATAATCACCGGTGTTTAGACGTGTCCAGACTAAATTTACTTCTTTGGAACAATAAGAATTTATATTATTTTTGTTTGTTAAACAGAAGAAAAATGTTCCATCTGTACAATAAGAGACAGAAATACTATCACACAAGTAAGCTTCAATAGTAAGTCTATTTTATTTTGATATTCTCATATGAGAGCACCTGAAAGAATTGATGAAGATTAAATATGGGTTGGGAACTTCTTTGAATATTTTTCAATTATTGAGCATAGTATAGGAACAAAAGAGTAATGATTATTACAGACTCACTATAGAGTTTTAAGGGAAGATTTATAATATTAGTCCTATATGCCGGGAACCAACAGTTAGCGTAATGGCTACGTCGCTGGACTCCCACGTAGTCGACCACGGTTCACGTCCTGGACCCGGTGGCTTAAAACTCACGCCGGGCGCGTGTGCGTGCGTGCCCAAGATCCCGAGAGGAGAATGGAGGAGAAGGGATTGCGGCGTGACCATTCCCCCTGGGGGGTGATTTCTCGCTTTCTGTCTCTATGTCTCTCTCTGTCTGTCTGGCGAGCGCACTGCCCCAAGGCAAAAATCCCCCCAAAAAAAAAAAAAAAAAAAAGTAAAATATTAGTTCTACATGCCAAATCAAAGTAGACAACTGATTGATTGTTTCTAAACTATTATTTTAAAGTGTATTTCTCAATGTATATTTTAGCATTTCATGCTTTCACATGAGATGAAAATATCTTGAAAAATCTTATTATGAAAAATAAAAGTTTACATGGTTATCTAGAGTAGAATCAGGACTTGACTTAATTTGGAAAGAATATGAGAGGGCCTCAATGTTATTATGGAAAATGTGAATTATAAAGAAACTATGCATGAGTTTCAAAACTTTTTACATCAAAGTAAGCTTCTAATCTCATTTCTCCACTGAATTAGAGCCTCATTTATAGACACACAGAAGATGTCTTCTAAAAAGTTTATGTAAAATGAGTATATGAAAAAACTATGAATTATTTTTTTAAATTACATAAAGTTGTATTTTAATGCCATTTGTTCATAATGTTTTAAAGATCCCTTATATGTATATATCATGATATAAGCATAATCAAAATATTTTCTTTTATATCTGTTTCCCTTACTGTTATTTGTTAAGTATTTTTACACAGATTACAGATATACCATTTTATCTGTAAGTTCGTCATTCTTTTTTTTTTTTGGAGAGATTTTCACCATAGGGCGCATGCGCTCGCCAGACAGACAGAGAGAGACATAGAGACAGAAAGCGAGAAATCACTCCCCAGGGGGGATGGTCACGCCGCAATCCCTTCTCCTCCATTCTCCTCTCGGGATCTTGGGCACGCACACACGCCCGGTGTGAGTTTTAAGCCACCGGGTCCGGGACACGAACCGCGGTCGACCATGTGGGAGTCCAGCGACACAGCCATTACGCCAACTGCTGGTTCCCGTCATTCATTTTTAATATGAACCTCATTTTTACTGGAAGTGAGAAAGGGAGTCATACAGAAATGAGCATGGAGCCCTGGGATAACAGCAGAAGGAGGTCTGCCACGTCAACCACAGCTTGTCAGGAGTTTCAACCAGACCCCACGTGAGAACTCCCTTCTCCCATCTGGCTCCTGGTGCCAAGACAGGAAGTCATCTCGCTGGGATGCTACATCAACACCCTGGCTGCCACTGGGGAAATGAACTAAATGGGCAGGTCATCCAAACACAGAGGCACATTCCTTCGAAGTCCATGCTGGGCATGAACAATTAGGAAATCAAATTCCTCAAATGTCTCATCTGAAAGAGAGGAGCAAGCAGATAGAAGCCTACAAACCTGGATTTTAAAAATGTGGCTACTATTACAGATCTCCCCTACTGTATATTCATTACCAAAACTCACAATAAAAGTGACATTTGATTCATTCCAAAGCCCAACAGTGGTTACATTAGCAAACGGCCCACCCAAAAGTATCTGAGTGTACTTTGTTTTTAAGGTTTTTGCCATAGGGCACACTTGCTCAGTGAAGAGACAGAGAGACAGTGAGAAGAAAAGTGTCTTATACTTTTTTTTTTTTTTGGAGAGGTTTTTTCGCTATAGGGCGTGTGCACTCGACAGAGAGAGAGACATAGAGACAGAAGAGAAATCACCCCCCGGGGGGGAATGGTCACGCGCCGCAATCCCTTCTCCTCCATTCTCCTCTCGGCTATCCTGGGGACGCACGAACACGCGCCGGGCATGAGTTTTAAGCCACCGGGTCCCAGACGCTAACCTCGGTTGAGGGAGTCCAGCGACATAGCCATTATGCTAACTGCTGGTTCCCGTGTCTTGTACTTTTAACCTGTTACTGGCACCCCTCGCCCTTCCTGGCTGCTCAGAAACTCTCCTCTTTGTCAGTAAACTTAGTTTTGTGTTCCCCTTTGTTCATCCTGTTCTAATTCTTCATAAACATGAGACAGAGAACTGGGTTTGCTGCTATTCCTGCATTGGGTGTTGGGCCTGATCACCTCAGCATCCACACCAGAAGCACTACAAAATCCTAATTAAGTTTCAATACTTCTTTTAGTATCACATACTATGCTAACCCTATCCAATTCCCTTGAATGTCTGCAAAATACATTTGACAGCTGACTTATGCAAATCAAGATCAAAGAACATTTGCATAATGCTTTAGTTGTTAAAGCTCATAAAACTTTCTTTTTTTTTTTTTTTTTTAAATAACAACCTTTCCAGACTAGCAGATAGTGTAATGTTTACATTTCTGGACTCCCACGTAGTTGACTGCAGTTCAAGTCCTGGACTCAGTGGCTTAAAACATGCCAGGAAGGGCGGGGGAATGCGAATCCGCCCAAAATCCCAAGAAGAGACTGGAGGGATAATGATTGCATCACGGCCATCTCCCCTGGGAAGGGGGGTGATTTCTTGATTGTCTTTGTCTCTCCAGTGAGTGCATGTGCTCTGAAGCAAAAAGCTCTCTATAAAACAAAAATGAAACAAAACGAAACAAAATAACAATCTTTCCAATTTTTTTTTTCCTATAACAAAATATACCTGGTAATATAGGCCATGTTCTCTACTCATCATGTATTCTCTATCTCAGTTAAAAGCATAACTAGATATGCAATCAAGAAAAACAGAAACTAAGAGTACACTTTGGCCTATTGTCCTATTTTTCCCACATTCTATGTGATCATTATAGTTTTACTTTAAAAGCTACTCAATTGTGGGACCAGCAGTTAGCGTAATGGCTATGTCACTGGACTCCCATGTAGTCCACCACGGTTCGCGTGCTGGACCCTGTGGCGTAAAACTCACACCGGGCGCGTGTGCGTGCGTGCCTAAGATCCTGAGAGGAGAATGGAGGAGAAGGGATTGCGCCGTGGCCATCCCCCCTAGGGGGTGATTTCTCACTTTCTGTCTCTCTGTCTCTGTCTGTCTAGCAAGCGCATGCGCCCTATAGCGAAAACCTCTCCCCCCACCCGAAAAAAAAAAGCTACTCAATTGGGTTGACAGGGGGTTAATTGCATTGGCAAGGGGTTAAGGTTTTGGACTCCCACATGGCTGACCACAGTTTAAGTCCTGGACCTGGTGGCTTGCTTTGTCACTTTCCTTTTCTCTCTTTCTCTCTTTCTCTTTGGTCAAATTAAAAAAAAAAATCAATCATAATGACAAATACAAGTAAACAAATAATTCTTAAAAAAAAAAAAAAAAAACAGAATTTAACCAAAGCTACCCAGTTAAGTCGATCTCCTCTACTTTACACTATGAGAATTACCTGAACCCATCGATCTCTTACAGGAAAACTTTTAATTGAGTGCGTATAATTTTTCACAATCATCACTCTACCTTTTGATGTTCATTATGTTGTACCGAAAGTTATATTTATATTCACTGACTTCTATATTTTCAAGGTCCCGTGCCTTTTCTTACAATGTGACTCCCTCCCATAACAAAATGTTCACATTCAGCCCTGCCTTCCAAAGGTCAAGATATTTTCTTTCACAACTTAAAATGGATTTCTTTCTCCTCTAAACTTTAATTATTCACGTTTATGAAAGGACTTGCTATTTCATACTTTTCATTATATTCTTTTGTGTGCATGCACATTAATTCTGTGTATTACTGAGTTAGGCATAATGGGCCAACACACACTGTGTAGTTTGGTAAAGAACTAATGAAAAGGGCAAGATTTCTGTGGCAGCTGTTAGAAAGGACATCTGAACACGCAGATCTAGAGAGCTTCCTGGCAATGGGGGTAGGGAGACAGGGATGACATTTAAGCAAACAACTGAAGGAGTTAAACAAAACGATCATGGAATTGTGTTTCAGAGAGCAGGACAGTGTTTTATAAAGGCTTCCCCTGAGAAGTATGTTATTACAAGGAAAGAAAAAATATAGTAGTCTTTCCATTGTTGGCCATGGTAATATAACTCGTTCCAGATAACCCCTTTCACCTAAACAGCTAAAAACAGAAAATACGTTTTCAAAAATTGTTTTCACATCTAGAAAACAGACAGTACAGAACATTTGTCTCTGAAGAAAAATTACATGAGACCTAAAATCACCCGACTTTCTTCTGCTTGGATTATTCCATAGATACAAGTATAGGGCGTGGGTAGAGCACGGTGCTCACTACGAGCTACAAAGATACACAGCCGAGTTTACAGGGGATAAGACGGCTAAAATTTGTGTCAGAGTATTAGAGAAGTGGAGACTACACATACAAGCATTTCCTGCAATCAGCCACAGTGTCCATGAGAGGTTTTTGTTGAATGCTATGCTAAATTTAAAGAGGGAAAGGGCAACTCGTGTGGAGTGGTGAGCTCAAGCGCCTCCAGAACGCAGTAAAGCTGAGAAGTTCCCAGGTCCTTCAAGGCAGAGTGGTGTGTTTTGTTCAGAAACTGGCACGCTCGGTAGGGATGCCAAAAAAGCCAATACTTTGAAGTAGTGTTAAGTCAGTTCTGGAGTAGTGTACTGGCTCCTCAAAGTCTACCCTAAAATGTCTTAAAGCAGGGCTTACTCAGATAAACTTAACCCTCAAATAGATCAATTGCTGTCACAGTGAAATACAATCATCTTTAAATCAAAATCCTGACATTCAGAAACTCAACCATGTGATAATCACAATTACTACCATACATCAAAATTGTAGACTAGCGAAGAATGGTAGAAATATGACCTATGAACAGGTGAGAAAAATATAAATAGAAATTATTTAAATGAAAATGAACTCAAATTAGTAGACATAGTCAAGGGTTTAAAAGAAAACATGAATTGTGATAAGAAATGAAAACTATGAAAAGATACAAAATGAAACTTTATAATTGAATGATCTGAAATTAAATACACTTGCTTATGTGTAAGACAGATTAGAAACTACAAAAATAATGAGATTAGTGAACTTGAAAACATTACAATAAAAAGTACCCAAAAAGAATCATAAGGAGAAAAAAAATTGATCAAAGTATTGACCAGTCCAAAAATACACAGATTAAGAGTATAGAACACTGATAATGCATCAAAAAACAATGTAAACTGGGAAACAGTGAAATACAATTAAAAAATAGAAGTATAGGGCCAGTCTGTGGCCTGATGATGAATGTGGCTGGATCTCACACAGTCAACTATGCAGTTCAAGTCCTGGAACCAGTAGCTTGGTAAACAAGGTACACATGTGTACATGCCCAAAAATCCTGAGAGGGGGGAGAAATGAGAGACTAAGGGACTGTGGCATGACCAACCTCCGTGGAGGGTGTTTTCTCATTTTCCCTCTCTTTCTCTATCCAGCAAGTATATGCACCTTCTGGCAAAATAAAATATAAAATATAAAATAAAAAAGGCATGGAAAAAATATATCATGAAAACACTAATTATAAGACAGCAAGGAAGAATAGATTAGTACCAGGAACCACGTTGATTACAACCTGCTTAAGATATAAGAAGGATTGTTTCAAAATGTTGAAAGGATAATTCCATAAGAAAGTCATAAAAATCCTGTATGTGTATACCACTAATAACAGAGCTTCAAAACACACAAAGATTGAACTGAAATAAATTTTTAAAAAAGTAAAATTGGTGCCAGTCTGTGCCATGGTGTTTAAGGCAGCTAGATCCTACATGGTTGACTACGTGGCTCAAATCTTGGATTCAGTCACTTGTAAAAACAGCCCAGGCATATCTGTGTCCATGCTCAGAATCCTAAAAAGGAAGAGAAATTGAGGAGAAGGATTGTATAGTGACTGTTCACCATAGGGGGTGTTTTCTCATTTTCTCTCTATCTCCCTCTGGCAAGTGCCCTCTGACAAAATTTGAAAACTAAACAAAGGTATAAACCAACAATTATGAATAGACAATTCAATACTCCTGGCTGAGCAATTAAAACAAGTAGAAGGAGCCAGCAGGTGTCATAAAGTTAAGGCGCTGGATCCCACATGACCAATCGTGCTATTCAAGTCCTGGACTCAGCAGTTTGAAAATCACACTGGGTGTGTGTGTATGTGTGCCCCAAATCCCGAGAAGAGAATGGAGAATAGATTGCAATGTGGCCATTCCTCCTGGGGGATGATTTCTCACGTTCCCTCTCTCTCTTGTCTCTCTCGCTGGTGAATGCACAAATCCTATAGTAAAATTTAAATAAATAAATAAATAAATAACAAAACACAAGCAAATCGAAGAAGAATTTGGAAGATGTGAATGACACTGTTAGTAAGTTTGACCTGATAAATATTAACAATGCACTACAACCAATCATTGCTGAATAGACTTTCATTTTTAAGTGCACATTGATTATATTCAAGATACATGGTATTCTGAGCTATAAAACAAGTCTTAATATGTTTAATGAAATCATCCAGAGTATATTCTCTACATAGCAAAATCAAATTAGGACTACATAATAAAAATATTTTTGAGAAATTTGATATATTTTAAATAAATCATCAACCAAATCAGAAAATATTTTGAGCTTTATAAAAACATGTCAAAATGTGAGTGTTTTGACATTTTCTAAAATCAATGAAAATAAAGATACAAATTAATCAACTTAGATTGTTTGAAAGACAAAATTTATCAGAACTGACACAAGAAAAATAGCAATTTAGTAAAAATATATACCTTTTCAGAAAATTAAAGTGATAGTTGAAATATATTTTCACAAAGAAAATTCTAAACTAAGATTCTTTTGTTCCATTTTCTCATTCATTTAAGGAAAAAAAAATTTCTGTAAAACTTCTTCAGTTTTTGCCATAAGGTGTGTGCATTCCTGAGAGAGAGAGAGAGAGAGAGAGAAAGGGAAAGTGAGAAATCACCCCACAGGAGGATGGCCTTGATACAATCCCTTCTCCTCCAATCTCCTCTTGGGATTTTTGGACATGTACACACAAGCACCAGCATGATTTTCAAGCGCAAGGTCCAGGGCTCAAACTGCAGTCATGTGGAAGTCAGCACTTTAACCATCACACCACCTGCTTACTCTTAACTAATTTTATAAAGACAGCATTGCCTTATATTGAATAAAGAAAATATATTACTAGAAACAATAACATTGTCATGAAAAACATACCTGGTGGCGGGGGGCCCGGCGGAAGCCGCGCGGGGCGCCCGGCGGAAGCCGCG
>NW_006199495.1:1967428-2013292 GCF_000334495.1 Tupaia belangeri chinensis
AGCTGAAGCTGAAGAGAAGGATTAAGAACTTGCAACTATAAGCAACAGAAAGAACCTTTAACTGCCTTAAACCAACTGAGAAATACACTGTAGAGAAGGATTTTATCTACCTATGGACAGTGAGAAGATGATGGATACCAGCCCTGCATTACCTCAGGCAAGAACAGGAACTACCCTGCCATTCTTAGGGAAGCCAGACACCAGAGGATAAGTCACGCTGCAGACCTCCACAACACCAATCCTGCTAACCACAAGATGGCTGCTGTGCCGCATCAACTGATGGTCAACTCTGCTTGCCAGAACTGCCTTCCGGAGACTGTATTCCATGGAGACTCACCTACAGTTGCGGAACTGCACGAGACCCACACTTGATCCAACCTTGAATGGAATCTATTTTCCCTATTGTTAAAAACTTTGGACTCGTGACCCCTCTCCCTCTACTCGCAGGTATCGCATTTTCAATGACCCCTCTGGAGGATAGCTGTCTATAGCAGAGATAGAGTAATTGGGAGAGGGGGAAAGGGCTGAGGGTCAAACATAGGATAAAAAACATATTTATATGTATGAAAGTAGAAATGGAACAGTATTGGTGACGACATGCTTGATTAAGACACTATGTAGTTTATCCTAGATGGGAAACTACACTTGGTGTGTTGTGATGATACTCAGGGAATGAGTGTTAGGCAATATATAAATAAATAATAATAATAATAAGCAGGAGGAAAAAAAATGCACATTTGATGACTGAAGATAGTTGTATGGACACAACTGGGGTCTACTTTATAGTATGTTCATTCTACTCCCTGGGGTTTATGCCTAGGATCAGATTTGGATACATGTGTAAGGATATGTCAGCTGTGCTAGCTAGAGGATATACTTGGACTAATTGAGTTCATTGGTAGAACAATTGAATGGGGGGGGCGGAAGGCATTGAGGGCAATCATGAATGTTAGGGACAATGGAGGAGGAAGATGGGATATGGCAGAGGATGGGGATGGGGAATCTTGGATGGCAAAACAAAAGGCAAGATATGCAGGACACGGGAATTGGGAAATCATCTGCCGAGAACATGTATGTTGATGTGCTTGATTGAGCCAATGCACAATGTATTTTGGATGGAAAATTCATATGTGTGTTGTGATGAGAAAAAATTTATAATAAAAAAAAAAAAAAAAAAACATACCTGGTAATCCAAAAGAAAACATAAGCAAATAGAATGTAACAATATATAAAACATATATTATTATAAGAAGTTGTATTTATCTAAAAAATAGAAAATCAAACAATGTAAATCTCCACATTTATATAATAAAAATATTTAAAAAATGATTATTTATATAGTTATCCAAAAGTCTGACAAAACTTAACGTATATTAATGATAAAATATCTCACCCAACTAGGACGAGATGGACACTACCTTGATGTGATAAAGGGCATCTATAAAATACCTGTTATATGGCATCATATATGTATATATATGTATGTATGTTTTCTTTTTGCTTCTACTTTTTATTGAAAATAACATATATTAATTGCACAAATATTAAAAGTACAGCTTGAATAATTTTTAAAGTGCTTATGCCTATGGAATATCCATTCAGATAAAATGTAGAGTATTACTTACTTCACAGAGCTCTCTTTACATACCTCTCAGTAATTATCAGCTCTCTTTGCTCTCAACAAAGGCAAGCACTGTTCTTACTTCTACATGAATTTTTTCTGTTTTTGGAGCCTCATTAGATAGAATCATACAATATATACTCCTTTGTGCCCAACAAGTCAGAGTATGAGGGTAGATTGGCAATACACATATATATTTGATCCAGTATATGTAAATACAAATCAATTATACACCTAGCTTTATATAATATATAGTTTTATATAGTATATAATATATAATGCATAGCTTTATATTATCTTTTGCAATAGAGCATGTGTGCTCTTTGAAGAAATGCAGAAAGAGGGAAAGTGAGAAGTCATCCCCGTGGCGATGACTATGCCTTAATCCCTTCACTCCATTGCCCTCCTAGGACGTGGGGTATGCACACACATGTGACCAGAGTGATTTTCAAGTCGCCAGGTCTGAGACTTGAACCATGGTAAGCCATATGGGAGTCCAGAGCCTTAACGAAGGACACCATCTGATGGCCTCATAGCATTGTATTTAATGGTGAAAATATGAATGCTTTCTTCCTAAAATCTAATATAAGTCAAGAATATCAGTTCTCACCAAATCTAGTCAATATTTTTCTGGAATGCTTAGGCAGAAGAATAAAAAAGGAAATAGACATTGTGAAAGTATAGAGTTTTTTATACTTTCTAATTTTTCAATACTTTTCTAATTCAGAGGTAATTTCTAACCAACTTATTGAAACTATATTTTAAAATTATGCAAGTTTATCAATATATTTGCAAAGTACAGGTCAATATTTTTAAATTAATGATTTATTATATATCATCAAAATTATTTTCTATAAAGCAATACCTTTTACAACAACATAAATCAAGAAATGGTTAAGGATGAATTTAACAAAATACGTGAGCTACCAAAGCACTTAGGAGAAAAAAGTACTGAGAGAAATGTTAAAAGATCTAAGTAAGTTGAGAAACGTTCTATGATGTTAGGCTGAAATAATCAATATTACTAAAATATAAATTCTCTCCAAATTCATTCACAGACTGTATGAAATCCCTGAAATATGTTTTTGAGGAAGTTTCTAAATTTATATGGAAATTTAGACTTAAAATAGTCCAAGCAATTTTGGGACCAGCAGTTAGCGTAATGGCTATGTCGCTGGACTCCCACGTAGTCAACCGCGGTTCGAGTCCCGGACCCAGTGGCTTAAACTCACGCCGGGCGCGTGTGCGTACGTGCCCAAGATCCCGAGAGGAGAATGGAGGAGAAGGGATTGCGGCGTGGCCATCTCCCCTGGGGGGTGATTTCCTGCTTTCTATCTCTCTGTCTCTCTCTGTCTGTCTGGCGAGCGCACACGCCCTATAGCAAAAACCTCTCACAAAAAAAAAAAAAAAAATAGTCCAAGCAATTTTGAGAAAACAGCAGTTAGACAATGTGTATTACCTGATTTCAATACTTTATTTAAATCTATGGTAATCGAGAGGGTATGGTTTTGGAATAATGACGGAAGTATAGATTATTGGGATACACTAGACCAGAAATAGACATATGTATGTGTGTGTGTGTGTATATAGAGTCAGTTATTTGAACAATGGCCCTCTGATCATTAAACCTGGAAAGACAGATTTCAGTAGATGTTAGGGGGAAGAAGTGAACATCCTGGTAGCCAGTGGCTTAAACTCACGCCGGGCGCGTGTGCGTACGTGCCCAAGATCCCGAGAGGAGAATGGAGGAGAAGGGATTGCGGCGTGGCCATCTCCCCTGGGGGGTGATTTCCTGCTTTCTATCTCTCTGTCTCTCTCTGTCTGTCTGGCGAGCGCACACGCCCTATAGCAAAAACCTCTCACAAAAAAAAAAAAAAAATAGTCCAAGCAATTTTGAGAAAACAGCAGTTAGACAATGTGTATTACCTGATTTCAATACTTTATTTAAATCTATGGTAATCGAGAGGGTATGGTTTTGGAATAATGACGGAAGTATAGATTATTGGGATACACTAGACCAGAAATAGACATATGTATGTGTGTGTGTGTATATAGAGTCAGTTATTTGAACAATGGCCCTCTGATCATTAAACCTGGAAAGACAGATTTCAGTAGATGTTAGGGGGAAGAAGTGAACATCCTGGTAGAAAAACAAATGTAAGTATGCACGTATTCACAACAAAATAAACAATTATAGTAAACACTGTTTAAGATACACAGACTTAAAATCATTTATTTCACTCTAAAAATTATGTGTGGATAAGAAATAAGTCCAGGTCAGCATTTATGCAAAGATTTGAACATAAATTGAATATACTGGAAAATCTAGGGGAAATTCTCAGAACTATTAATAACTGGGACAACTTAAGCATTTGTGAATATTTTCACTGCAGTTACTAAAAACCTTCCCACAAAGAAAACTATAGGCCCAAGATTTTTTTTTTTAATTTAAAAGACTCTAAAAGGAAATTAAAGACTAATGTGTCTTAAGTTTTTCAGCGTTAACTGTTTGTATATGTGCCTCTTTTCTGAAGTTAGTATTGATACCTCAATTTTAACAAATATTTCTTTTCCTTCTAGAAGAATTAAATTTTCCTTAAAAAACATCTGATTAAAGAGCAACTAAAGGGGCCAGGAAGTGGTACAATAAGACCCTAAGAGAATAGTCCTGCGTTCACATCACCAGACCGTTCTAAGCACCCAGAATGTACACGTGCCCATGATCCAGGAGCACTGAGACCAGGGGGAGATTATAGCATGAAGAATCTACTGGGGGAACCAGCAGTTAGCATAATGGCTATGTCGCTGGACTCCCATGCAGTCGACCGCGGTTCGTGACCCGGACCCGGTGGCTTAAAACTCACGCCGGGCGTGTGTGTGTGCATGCCCAAGATCCCTAGAGGAGAATGGAGAAGGGATTGCGGTGTGACCATCCCTCCTGGGGGGTGATTTCTCGCTTTCTGTCTCTATGTCTCTCTCTGTCTGTCTGGCGAGCGCACGCACCCTATAGCAAAAACCTCTCCAAAAAAAAAAAAAAAGAGTCTGCTGGGGGTGACTATCTTTCTGTCTCTGCCTCTCTCGTTCTCCTCTGAATCTCTTCTGTCATGGGGAAAAGAATTCAAGTACACTTAAACAGTAACAATCAGAGAAGGGAAACTATCTGTGCAGCATTTCCCAGGGGCAGCTGTTTGGTAATGTGTTTTCTTGATAAGCTTGGATGTAGATCACAGTTAGTTTCACAATATTTAAGATAAACAAAATCTTCACTCCTGAAGTCCTAATATAAGCACAGACCTTCTTTGATAGTGGATTTTCTTTGTCTACTTGACTAGGTACAGAATACACAGATTTCTGACTAAACAGTATTTTTGAGTATGTGAGTGAGGGTGTTTCTGGAAGAGACTACAATGTTACTTGGCACCGAGTAAAGCACGTGGCCCTCCACAGTGGCACCGGGAATCATGCAATCCACTGAGGGGTGAATAGGAGAGAACAGAAGGAAGCGGGTATCTGCTATCTCCCTGCCTGTGTGCTTGCACTAGAAAGCCATTTTTGGCCTGCCTTCAGTGCTCCTGGTACTCAGATCCACAGATTCGGACAGGATTCAATACTACTTGCTTTCTGACTCTGAGACCTTTAGCTGTATTCAGCTTTCCTGAATATCCTGACTGTGGACATGACCATCAGCCTCCATAACCATGAGAGCCAATGCCATAAATAGATAAATAAATAAATAAATAAATAAAAATAAAGTGGGGTGTGTGTGTATATATATTATATTATATGTATTTTACATATATATAATATACACACACCTATATATATATATATATATATATATATATACACATTTTTTTTCATATTAAGACATATATGGATTCTATTTCTCTGGAGAACCCTGACTAATATACCCTCCAAGAAAATTCAGTCTATAAAGAATATTTTGGTATTATCACAGAAAGCTTGAACATCTGCTCAGAAAAATCAGATCTAAATTCATGTCAGAAGGACAACTTGCCCTTTAAAACATTTCCTAATCACTACAAAAACATACAAAACAAAGCAAAAAACAACATAGGTATAAATTAAAGGAAAAATAAGTCTGTGATAATACCTGTAAAAATAACTTATTTTCCTAAAGTATGATGTATGAACTATAATATTTAAAAATGTTTATTAAAATATTATCAATATTTTATAAAATCGCACATTCTAAATCCTATACTTACAATAGTTTTTGCATTGGAGACAGGCGGGGTGGTGGTTAAGAGGGCTGCACTCCCAAATGATTGACCACCGTTCAAGTCCTGGACCTCGTGACTTACCCTCTTGCTTTCTCTCTCTCTCTGTCCTTCTCTGGTCTTTTTCTGGTTAAATAAAAATAATAAATAAAGTTAAACAAAATATTTTTTTTCCCGTGGCTTGCAGTTGGCCTAGTCATTATGTCACTGGACTCCCACATGGCCAATGCAGTTCGAATCCCAGACCCAGTGGCTTGAAAATCACGCCAGGTCATGTGTGTAAGTGCCCAAGATCCCAGGAAGAGAACTAAGGTGAAGGGATCATAGCATGGCCATCCCTCTTGGGGCAAGATTTCTCACTTTTCCTCTTATTGTCTTTGTCTCTCTCTGGTGAGCACAAGCGCCCTATGGCAAAACCTCTAATAACTAACTAAAATATTTTTTACAACTGTATACTGTAAGAAAGTCATTGAATTCATATTCTCACTATGTTCATTATTAATACTGAACATTATAGAAAGGTGTCCTTCTCTACTGTCAAAATTTCTAGGCAGAACTGCTATTTAAAATACTGTGATCTTTGCTATCTACACACCAGCTCTTCTATGAAGCCCTACTAGCCTTCCTGCTCCCCTCTGCACATTTAATCACACTCTCACTATTTCATCAAACTCTTTAATTTGAGAACTACTGTTAAATATACCATATTCCACTGAGTCACTATGTTAAATAATAAAAACACATTATTTATTAATTTTTTTAACTTCAGTATGTTGGATTGTGCAACACATCTTGAAGATCACAAACCTCTTCTGGATATATCTTTATAATTTACAGACTTTCTTAGGTTGGCTATATTTCACTATCCATATTTTCTTTTTGTAATAATTTCTTTATCAACTATGTTTTGTCTTCATATTGTTGTGAGTTGCTTCTCTTTTATCAATTGTGCGTAGCTCAAGATTTCAACATTTAATTCTGTGTAAGATATATCGTATAGTTCTATGGAAAAAACTCATAAAGATTGTTTTTATTTTTATTTTTTGGAGAGGTTTTTGCTATAGGGCATGTGCACTCGCCAGACAGACAGACAGAGAGACAGAAAGCGAGAAATCACCCCCCAGAGGGGATGGTCACGCTGCAATCCCTTCTCCTCCATTCTCCTCTTGGGATCTTGGGCACGCATGCACACGCACCCGGCATGAGTTTTAATCCACCAGGTCCAGGACGCGAACTGTGGTTGACTACGTGGGAGTCCAGCGACATGGCTATTACGCTAACTGCTGGTTCCCAAGATTGTTTTTATCATTGTGATTATATATATAAATTTCAGTTAAGTTGATATCAATTTATACTCCATTTCAAATTAACTGTTCAATTTTAAAACATCTAAACAATTGTTGAGATGGCTGAAAACATTACACATAATCAAAAGCAAGTAAGCTCAATTTAAATTTTTTTTGTTTCTCTTGTTATAATGTTATAAACCTATTGGAAAAATAATTTGCAATTCATATTAGCAGGAGCCACAAAGTCTTTCATTCTGTTTTTGCTTTATCTATGTCAAAGATTTTCTTGATAAAACATTGTAAAATAGTTGATGGAATAATCACAAAATAAATAACTGATTTAGCAAACTTCATTGGTTATCAATTTCAGTCTTTTCTAGGAATTCATTTGTGTAGAGAATAATATTATTTTCAGGATATTTATTTCAATTCTAATAAAATTTTCAATCTTCTGTAATCTTTGTCCTTCAACATCCTGTACTAGTTTGTTTTTCACATGCTTGCTGATCCCTCCCTTTAGAAAGATACGCACTGGCATGTTTCCTATTTATGTGAATCTCCTTTTCCCTATATTCCATTTATTGTTTAAGCATTTTATTAAGCAAGGTATCTTAGGCTCCCTGATCTTGCTTCTTTTGTCTGGAGTTATTTCAATAAATGTAAGAATAGTGAAGAAGAAAGAATGGATACATTTGGGAGCACAGGTTTTAGACCCACACTGGGGGGGAAGGGGATTTACTTGTGTGGTAAGACAATGAGAATTCAAAGATGAATTATGAATGAAATATTATATTAAAAAATACGGATTGTGCACATCAATTTGGGAAGAACTGACACCTTAACACCCATGATCACCATGTGTTTCCGTGTGTTTGAATTTTATCTCAGCAAGATTTTTGGTTTACAGAGTACAGGTCTTGAACTCATTCGCTCAGTACACAATTTTGTAAAGTATCCTAAGTGCCTTTTACCATTTTGAATTATTTGTTTAATTTTACATTTTAATTCTATAATGCTGTGAAATCACAAAATAACTTGACTTTAATTTCCTTTTTTTCTTTTATCATCAGAGAAAGGCATAATGGTAGACACAAAGAATTGAAGAAAGAAATATCACTTCTTTGGAGAGGGAGACTCTGTATCATAAAGAAAGCAGTTCCCTATAAACTAATTCAAAGCATTGGCTGAAATGTAAATAAATATTTTCTTTCTGAAACACAGAAATGTGATTGAAAAGTTATTTGAAATCATAAGTATAAACAATTCATAGCAAAAATATTCTGAAAAAATATTACGATAATGAAGAAAAGTCCTACAAGATACAAAACATATTTTCAATATTGTAGTAAAATGTGCTTTTAGTGCATGGATGGGAAAAGTAAAGGGCCCACATTTTAAAATGGCATAGAAAAGAAGGAATTTTAAATAAGCATTGTTGGGACAACTGGGGAACATACAAAAAAGACAAATTTGGATCAACTCAGCATATCATGCATCAGAATAAATTCAAAAATGACTAGTGACTTTGAAATATAAAAGATTAAAACTATACACACTAGGAGAAAACTTGGCTGTTTTTCCTGTAACCATTGATAACTGTAAGCCAAAATCTAGAAGCAATGAAAAAAAAAAAAAATAAAAAAACCTACGTAAATTTGCCTACACTAAAATCTTACATGACAGAAGACACTATAGTACTAATTTAAAAAATCAAACTGGGTAGAGTAATTGAAAATTCAAATATTAAAGCGTTTCTATGCTTAATAAAGACCATATTAAAGTAGAGAATATTTTCAACAACACTCTTAGAGAAATGAGTCTAGTTGGTGGTGCAGTGGTTGGGGCAATTGGATCCTGCATGGCCTACAGCAGGGTTTGCATCTCAAACTTGGTGGCTCGTAAAGCACACCTAGTGCATGTGTATGCATGCTCAAGTCCCAAAAGGAGGAAGAAAAATAGGAGAAGAGATTGCAATGTACCCATTCCTCATGGGGGATGCTTTCTCCATTTTTTTCTCTCATGCACTCATGTGTGAGCACATGCACCCTCTGGCAATATATATATATTTATATACACACACATATATATTTAAAATATACATATATATTTAGAAATATAAATACGCACACACATACATATATTATATATTATATACATATAATATATACTTATATGTATATTTAAAATAAAGAAACAACATCTTTACCTTTGGAACTTTGGGCTCTCCAGGCAAGCAACATTGCCTGCTTCCTGAATCCGCCCTCCCAGAAGACTTGGGTTCTGATGTCAGTGTGCCTCTCCTCATAGGTGCAGTCTAACCGCTCAGGTTTATCTTTGGAACCTGGGGCCCTGCAGCCCAAATGATGCTGAGCAAGGTGCAACTTGAGCCTCTTCACTAAGTCATATCTCCTTAGTTCATTCCCAGCTCAAAAGGAGCTGAAAGATAAGTAAAGGAGCCAACCATCTGGAGCTGTCTATATATATTCTATCTGCTTTGATCTGAAAGACATACGCCACTATCAGGAACAACTCTGAGATCTAGGACTGAATTTTCCTCTTCTGACAGTGAAGAATATAATCCAGTACATGTACTCCAATCTTTGAAGAACATTAGATGACACAAAAACAATTCACAGAAATGTCAGAATAAAAATTCTGAACATACATTGTGACAAAACTCAATGAGATGCAAGAGAAAAACAGACAATGAATTTCAAGAAATGAGAAAATCACTCTAGACATGAACAAGGAATTCCATAAAGAGAGAGACACCCCATAAAAGGAATGAAACAGAACTTCTGGAAATGAAGAATACAATACAAGAAATTAAAAATCTCCCTCTAAAGCATTAAGAACAGATTTAGCCAGGCAAGAAAGAATTTCTGAACTTGAAGACAAAGTGTCTGACAAAGATCAAACCACCAAAAAGAATTAAAAAAATAATAATAAAAAAATGAAGATAGCATATGGCTAATTTTAGACACCAGTAAATGCCCAACATTCCATATAATGGCTGTCCAGAAGGTGAAGAAGTTGGTAAACATATAGATAACCTCTTCCATAAAATACTACCTGAAAACTTCAAAAACCCAGAGAAACACAGAGAAATCAGACGCAGGATATATAAAGAACTCCAAATAGAAAAGATCTTCCTCAAAAACATCACAGACAGACTGGTGAAAATCAAAGACAATGAAAATATTCTAAAAATGTCAAGAGAGAAACGTCCAGTTACTTGCAAAGGTTATCCTACTAGGCCAGCATCAGATCTCTGAACTGAAACAATGCAGGCAAGGAAAGACTAGGAAGACATATTCGAAAGAATAAAACAACAGTTTCAACCAAGAATAATATACCTGACAAGATCATCCTTCACATGGGAAGAACAAAGATAACCATTCTCAGATAAACAAAAACTGAAAGAATACATCAACCCTAGACCAACTCTTCAAGAAGCACAGAAGGGATATTGAGATGTAATATATAATTATATGTGTATATATATATTAATATGTGTATATAATATATAATATGTGTATATATGTTGTGTGTGTATATGTATATACATCAGGAAAACTAAAGAGACAGAAATAAGAGAACAAAAATCAACCCACAAAATGGCTAATAAAGTGACAGGGCCAGATCCACAAATATCATCAATAATGTAATAATGTTTAATGCTAATAATTAAGTCATCTAATCAAAAGAAACAGACAGGCTGAATGGTTAAAAGAAAGGAGTTTTTTTTTTTTAATTTTTTTTTTGAGAGGATTTTTCTGTGGTGTTTGTGTGCTCACCAGAAAGACAGAGAGAAACAGACAGAAAGTGAGAAATCACCCCCCTCAGGGGGAATGGCCATGCAACAGTCCATTCTCCTTCATTCTCCTCTTGGGCTTTTGGGCAAGCACACACACGCACCTGGCGTGAGTTTAAGCCACTGGGTCCAGGACTTGAACTGTGGTCTACTACATGGGAGTACAGTGACATAGCCATGTAGCCATTATGGCAACTGCTGGTCCCAGGAGCCCTTTATATGCTGCTTACAAGAAATACATTAAAATCGGAACCAGCAGTTAGCGTAATGGCTATGTCGCTGGACTCCCACATAGTCGACCGCGGTTCGCGTCCCAGACCCGGTGGCTTACAACTCACGCTGGGCGCATGTGCGTGCGTGCCCAAGATCCCGAGAGGAGAATGGAGAAGGGATTGCGGCATTACCATCCCCCCTGGGGGGTGATTTCTCGCTTTCTGTCTCTATGTCTCTCTCTGTCTGTCTGGTGAGCGCACGCGCCCTATAGCGAAAATCTCTCCAAAAAAAAAAAAAAAAAAGGAAATACATTAAAATGGTCATCACATAAAATTGACCTCAAGAAGAAAGCTTTAAGAAGAGACAAAGGAGGACTCCGTGTATACTGTAAGGGCTAATTCACCAAGACAATATAACACTTATAAATACCTATGCACCCAACACTAGAACACTCAAATATGTGGAAGAGAGACTGTGAAATCTAAAGGGAGAGATAGACTGGAACGTAATAACTACTGGGGATCTCAACATCCCACTGTCTCCTCTGGACAAATCTAGACAAAAAATAATCAGAGAGATAAAAGATCTAAAGGATATCACAAATCAAATGCGCTTCACAAACATCTATAGAACACTCCACTCACCAACCACAAAAAAATACACATTTTTGCATCCCCACATGGGATGTTTTTGAAAACTGACTGCATGGTAGGGCACAAAACAGACTTTTACAAATCCAAATGTATAGAATCTATAGCCAGCATCTTTTCTAACCACAATGGAATCAAACTTGAAATCAACCACAGAAAGAATCCTCAAAAACACACAAATACATGGAAATTAAACAATCTACTCCTGAATAATTTCACAACCACAGAAGAAATTAAGACTGAAATCAAAAGATTCACTGAAACCAACAATTAAGAGCACATGCGTTTTCATAATTTAGGGGACACAGGAAAAGCAGTCTTATAAGGGAAGTTCAAAGCAGTAAACGCCCACAAAAAAAAAAAAAAAAAAAAACACAGAAAGGTGGCAAACAGACAACCTAATGACACATCTCAGGGAATGAGAAAAGCAACAAAATGCCGAGAGGAAAAAAATATTAGAGCAGAAATAAATGAAATAGAGACTAAAAGAACTATAAAGAAAATAAATGAAACCAAAAACTTGTTGTTTGAAAAGATAAACAAAATTGACACACCGTTAGTTAGACTCATCAAGAATAGAGAATGGAACCAGATAAGTCAAATCAGCAACAAAACAAACAGTATGTCAACAAAATAACAGAAATACAAAAGATCATGAGAGAATACTATAAATGATTATACACCAACAAACAAGAAAACCTAGATGAGATAGACCAATTTCTGGACACATATAATTTACCCAGATTGAAACAGGAAGAAACAGAAAGCCTGAATAGACCAATAACAAGCAATGAGATTGAATCAGTAATAAATAGTCTTCCAACAAAGAAAAGCTTGGGTCCAGATGGCTTCACTTCGGAATTCTACAAAACATTTAAAGAAGAAATAGAAGCCTGATTCTACTTAAACTATTTCTAAAGATTCCAAAGAAAGGAACCCTCCCAAATTCACTCCATGAAGCCTCTCACCCTGATGCCCAAAAGAGAAAAGGAAACAAACAAACAAAAAACTGAAAAAGAAAACTTCTGACCAATATACCTGAGGTATATAGATACAAAAATTCTCAACAATATTAGCAAATCATATCCAATAGCACATTAAAAAGATTATGCATCATGCTCATGTAGACCTTATTCCAGGGATGCAAGGATGCTTCAGCATATGCAAAACAATAAATACAACACATCACATTAACAGAAGGAGAGAAAAAAAAAAAACACTTGATTAAATCAATCAATGCAGAAAAAGCATTTGATAAAATACAGCAGTCCTTCAGGATTAGGACTCTCAATACAATTGGCATAGAATGAACCAAATAAAAGTAATATGTGACAGACTCACAGCTACCATAATACTGAATGGGGAAAAGCTAAAAGTTTTCCACTAAAAATTGGAACAAGACAAGGCCACTTACTTTCTCCACTCCTTTCCAACATAGTACTGGAAGCCCTAGCCAATGCGATCAGACAAGAGAGTAAACTAAAAGCAATTCAAATAGAAGAAAAGTGAAATTATCTCTGTATTATCTCTGTTTGCAGATGAAACGATGATACACATAGAACATTTTAAAAATCCACAGAAAAACTGGAAGAAATACATGAATACAGTAAAGTGGCAGGATACAAAATCAACATCCAATAACATATAGAATTTTTATACTAACAATAAACAAAATGAGATAGAATTGAAGAAAGCAATCCCATTTACAAAATACACATACATACACAGCAAAAAGATACTTAAGAATAAACCTAACCAATGAAGTGAAAGACTTCTGTAAGAAAACAATAAAATACTTTAAAATAATTAAAAATGATACAAAAAGTTGAAAGACATCCCATGGTCCTGGATCAGAAGAGTTAATGTAATCAAAATGTCAATCCTACCCAAATTAATCTATAAATTCAGTGTAGTTCTGATCAAATTACCAGAGATATTCCCTACAGATACAGAAAAAAGAATCATAACATGTGTCTGGAATCATCAAAGGCCCATATTGTCAAAGCAATGCTGTGCAAAAAGAGGTAGGAGGCATCTCACTTCTTGACCTCAAAATCTATTACAGTGCTGTGATAATCAAAAAAGCATGGCACTGTCACAAAAACAGGCAGGTAGACCAATGGAACAGGATTGAGAACTCAGAAATAAATTTTTCAAACATACAACTGTTTTTTGACAAAATGTACAACAACCCAGTGGGGAACAAAAAAATCTCTTCATAAAATGGTGCTGGAAACCTGGATATCCACATGCAGAAAAATGAAACTGGACCACTATCTCTCAGCATTAACAAAAAGCACCTCAAATGGATTAAAGATATAAAAATAAAACTTCAAACTATAAAACTGCTGATAGAAAACACAGAGGCAACTCTTGGGGACATGGGAGTAGGCAAAGACTTCTTAGATTTAAGGCCCCCCAAAACACAGGAAATAATCCCCAAAATAGACAAGTGGGAACATATCAGTTAAAAAAAAAACTTACTTACTGGGAACCAGCCGTTAGCATAATGGCTATGTCGCTGGACTCCCAGGTAGTTGACCGTGGTTCCCGTCCCGGACCCGGTGGCTTAAAACCCACGCCGGGCGCGTGTGCGTGCGTGCCCAAGATCCCAAGAGGAGAATGGAGGAGAAGGGATTGCGGCGTGGCCATTCCCCCTGGGGGGTGATTTCTCGCTTTCTGTCTCTGTCTCTCTCTGTCTGGCGAGCACACGCGCCCTATAGTGACAAACCTCTTCAAAAAAATAAATAAATAAAAAATAAAACTTACTTACAGAAAAGGAAACATCTAGAATGAGGAAACACCCGTCAGAATGATAGAATATATTGCAATCTATCCCTCATGTAAGGGACTATAAACAGAAGACACAGGAAACTCGAGCAGCTAATTGGTAAAAATAGAATCAATCTAATCAAAGGATGGGCCAGTTAGATGAACAGACAATTCTCCAAGGAAAAATGACCAAAAACCATATGAAAAGTTGCTCAATATCTCTTATCATAAGGGAAATTAAAATACTAATGAAATACAATCTAACCCCAGTAAGAATGGCTAAGACTTAAATGTATATATATACCTATACCTATATATATACATATATATATAATGATAAGTGCTGGTGAGTCTGTGGTGAAAAGGGAACCCTTCTACACTGTTGGTAGGAATGTAAATGAGTACAGTCACTGTGTGGAACAACATGGAGAGTTCTCAGGAACCTACAAATGAAACTACCACAGGAGTTAGTAATTCCCCTCTTAGGCATCTACCCAAAGGTTTGGAAAACAGTCAGAAAAGCACTTGCACATCAATATTTATTGCAGTATTATTCCCAATCTCTAGGACATGGAATCAACGTAAACATCTAAGAAAAGATGAGTACTTGGAAAAACTGTTGCACATATATAATTGTAATACTATTCAACCAAAGCAAACAAACAGGACCAGCAGATGGCGTAATGGTCATGTTGCTGGACTCCCACATTGTCAACTACAGTATGAGTTCCAGATTTGGTGGATTAAAACTCATGGTGGGTGCATGTGCATGGGTGTCAAAGATCTCTAGAGGAACATGGAGAAGGAACTGTGGCATGGCCATCCTCCTTGGGGGTGGGGGGATATACTCACTTTCTGTCTCTCTGGAGAGTGCGTGTACCCTATAGACAAAAAAAAATCTAAAAAAAAAGACAACAATGAACAAAATGAGACCCTGGCATTTGATAAAAACTGGGTAAGTGTGGAAGATTTAATGCTAAGTGAAGCAAACCAGACTACAAAAGAGAGGCATTGCATGTGCTGGCTCAATTTATGACTTACATGCCGTATGTGTGCACTCTATGAAGGAAGCTGAAAGACTAGGAGGTATAATATCAGGGAGGGCAACTGTAAGTACTAGAGTCAGTATAGGAGGGGTTGAATAATTATGGTGGGTAGTGGGGTGAAAGAGAGGGAATCACGGAAAAAAAACAAAACATTTAACAGACACAAAAATGAAAAGTTATCTGTTGATTAAAATGTGTACAGTAATACATACTTGTTGTGAAGATGTTTTTGCATTAGGGCAGGTATGCTCACAAGTGAGAGAGAGACAGAGATATTGAGAGGGAAAGCAAAAAATCCCCCACCCCCAGGGGAGGATAGCATACCACAATCTCTTCTCCTCTGTTCTCCTCTCTGGATAATGGGCAAGCACCCACACACACCCAGCCACTGGGTCCAAGACTTGAACTTTGGTTGGCCATGTGAGAATCCAGAGATGTAACCACTATGCTGTCTGCCAGCCCATGCAGTAATATATTTAACTCGACTAATACGCACTGTTTTCATGCTGGGAAAAACCATGTTGTACACAAAATGTGCAGTGATAAAATGCCAATTTTTAAAATGTAAAAAAAATGAAGCTGAAGTTAACTTTAGAAGAATCTAGAAACTGTAACAGTTAAAACATGTTTTAAAGACAATTTAAAAGTAGAGAAATGAACATTTCATAGAAAAAGAAATGAAATTAATTCAGAAGCAGAAATGTCAATGATACAAAAATCCTAACGTCTGGCAATATATTCAACTAACTATGGGATGGCTAGATATGAACCTTCATGCATTGCTATTGGAATAATAAAACATTACAACTGCTGTGGAAAGTATTGTGGCATTTATGATTAAAGTACTTAATCATGTACTCTTAATTCAGTGGTTCAGTGGTATATTGACTTTAAGACTATACCTACAATATAATACATATGACCATAGCTAATAACTGCAGCACTGTATGTGAGAGAGGGTTGGCCCCCAAAACTAGTAATGACCCAGTTCTCATCAATGAAGATCTAGTTGAATAATGAGTTACACTTGAAGTATCATAGCTCATAGAAAGGAATGAGGCGCACATTAGATGTAACTATGGTTTGATACCCATGTTGTCAGTGAAAAAATGTGAAGTAAAGGAAAGGGCATATATCACAGGTGTGTGTGTGTGTGTGTGTGTGTGTGTGTGTGTGTACAGCTATATTATACCCAATATACCCATTCTTCTCTATATTGCTTTATGACTCAGGAATCATGCAAAATATTGTATGCAATTATACTAAAAAAGAAACATAGATCTAATTATTAAATACATGCAAACACACACACAAACTATCCATGTAACTTTGCATCACATCAATTTAATTATATGTTTGTAGCAACATATACTCTAAGGACGAAACAACTATTGACATAACTTTTAAACTGTTCATAATTGCCATATTATTAGTTGTTTGATAAGGTTTTGTGAATAAAGCAGCTGTTAGCCTAAATTAAAAGATTTCTAATCCAGTGTTGTTGAAAGTTATAAGAATAATAAAGATGTAAGGTTAACAGATTATGCAAAACTCCTTAAAAGCTGAATTTATATCAGAACACTCAGAACTCCTGATTTATTTCATCTATATAGTTATCCTTTCATCTATCTATTTTTCATGTTCCTATTATTTCCCTGGACCTTCCCTCTGAAATATCTGGAAACATGATCAATCCAGTAGTAATGAAAATACCTTAGTGTCCAAATACGATTTCTCACTAAAAGTAAGAATGTCTGCTTTGTGGTCGTTGGCAGGACCTAGGTTACGTAAGCCTGGGACACTAGGCTATCTGGCATGGAAGCTGCCTAAAGTGACCAGAGATGTGTCCAGATGACTTAGTTAAATTGAAGAGTATCCCATGAGTATAAAAGGAGAAAATATGGTAACAACAAAGGGGAAAATTGTGAGTAGCTTGAAGTCCATGAAATACACTTACATCAAGCAGTTATTAATCAAGTTTATTAAAGCCTACTAATTTCTCACTGATTAAAGTGCTAGGAAATAAATACATTTTTGGAAATTAGTAACTAATGGGAAAGTAGCAAACACTTCTCAGTTCTTTGTGAAACCACTAGTGACCATATAAGGTGATGAGGAATGTTTTTCTTTATAGAAATATCTTTAATAAGTGAGAAAAGTGATGACATTTGAGTAGAACAAATTCCAACTGCTGGTTAATTAGTGTACTAGACAAAGATCACTAATAACTCTAGCATCATTAAAGGAAGAAAGAGAGAAATCACCCCCCAGGGGGGACGGCCATGCCACAATCCCTTCTCCTCCACTCTCCACTTGAGATCTTGGGGATGCACGCACATGCCCTCGGCGTGAGTTTAAGCCTCTGGATCCAGGACTCGAACCGCTGTCGACTACATGGGAGTTCAGCAACATAACCATTACGCCAACTGCTGGTCCCACGCCTTCTGATGGTAGAACAATTTCAAAATGCTGGTCCCATGCCTTCTGATGGAAGAACAATTTACAGGGAGAAAGACGTGTTGAAGTATATTATATAGACTGCATGTACATATATTTGTAACTACTCTGGAAAATTGCTAGCATAAAAACTTGAAAAGTATTACATAAGTGTTATTAGGTTTCTTTTTTTTTTTTTTTTTGGAGAGGTTTTCGCTTTAGGGCGCTTGCACTTGCCGGACAGACAGAGAGAGACATAGAGACAGAAAGTGAGAAATCATCCCCCAGGGGGGATGGTCATGCCACAATCCCTTTGCCTCCATTCTCCTCTCAGGATCTTGGGCACGCACGCACACACGCCCAGCATGAGTTTTAAGCCACCGGGTTTGGGACGCGAACCGTGGTCAACTATGTGGGAGTCCAGCAACATAGTCATTATGCTAACTGCTGGTTCCCAAGTGTTGTTAGTTTTGAAATAAAATATTTTATCTCCAATTTTATCAGGATCAAAAATAAATATGTTACATAAATGGACAATGGTTGGTAAATACACATATTGTTTAGCATACTCTCTCTTCTTCATAAAAGTCTTTGCCTCCTGGGGTATGAATAAATAGGCCATTTTGACAGTTGTAGAGGCCTACAAGTTAGGGTGCATCTCAAATCAGAGGGAGAAATCCGTTTTCTGTGTGTGTGTGTGTGTGTGTGTGTCTGTGTAATTAAACAAACTTTATTTAAATCAAAGGAAACAAATATTCAAAATATATAATCCCCCGTTGTTTACTGTTATCTCTGCTCTGGGAGTTATCTGCACCTATTATATCGTATGGTGAAGAGAATGTATAGTGGGACCAGCAGTTAGCGTAATGGCTATGTCGCTGGACTCCCACGTAGTCAACCGCGGTTCACGTCTCGGACCCAGTGGCTTAAACTCATGCCGGGCGCGCATGTGCGTGCGTGCCCAAGATCCAGAGAGGAGAATGGAGAAGGGATTGCGGTGTGGCCATCCCCCCTGGGGGGTGATTTCTCGCTTTCTGTCTCTCTGTCTCTGTCTGTCTGGCGAGCGCACACGTCCTATAGCAAAAAAAAAAAAAAAGAGTGTATAGTGATATGCTATTTATTGTGCATCTCTTCCCAAAACTGTGTATAGTGACCTCATGTTGTCAGCCTGACATTGGCCATGGTGAGCATATTCACACTATAGAAATCAGCACGTACTACAAATTAAGACTTTTTCAATTAAAATTTTTTTTTTTACATATTCTATCATTGTGCTTTTTTTTTTTTAGAGAGATATTTTTGCTAGAGGGCACGTGCACTCCCCAGAAAGACAGAAAGTGAGGAATCACCCTCTGGAGAGATGGCCACATCACAATCCCTTCTCCTCCATTCTCCTCTCTCAGGATTTTGGGCATGCATACACATGTACCTGGCACAAGTTTTAAGCTGTTGGAGCCAGGACTTGAACCACTGTCAGCTATGTGGGAGCCCAGTGGCATAACCACTGCTGGTCCTGATCATCATTGTACATCTCTGGAGCACAGAATATGGTTTTTCAAAGCATGCATGAAGTTCATGACAATCAAATCAACGATAGTACCATATACACCATTTTCAATAAAGAACTTTACATTCTTTTCTCTGTTAAATGTTTCTTCTCGTTCTTGCTGCTAATAGCAGGCCTTTTCAAAGTAATCTCTTTATCTCAGTCTCACAGTAGAAATGTCCATTAATTTCAATTCTCGAATTTCATTAGATATCATTCTGATAAGCAACCTATAGATTTAGGAATTGGGACATGTTAATATGATTGAAAACAGTTGAACTAATTTTTCAAGATTTTCTCCATATTGGTATGTGAATAAAAGTGAAGAGGTAACACTGTTTTTCAGTATGTCCGAGTAGAATTACAGCTATGAACCACAGTACAAAACTTTCAACCCTGGTGATCCCAGTATGAGAACGCAGGTGATGATGCTGGAACAGAAGAAAGCCTGCCAACCTCAGGTGATTTTTTAAAATTTATTTTTATTTCATGTTTTATTATAATACACCTCATTTGTTAACATCAGTGGGATAATTTACTGAAGCCCAAAGGAAAACATTATCATGTTTCTGCTAATAGTTTTATTTTTTACCAAGAATCGTTTATTGAAGGCATGGCTTACTGAATGTATTTGCTATGCCCAGAGGCCCTGATGTGAGTTTTCAGATGCTTCAGCCAAAATTACTGAAATAGAAATGTTTAGCTTCAATGCCCAGAGGATGTAATAATTTGTCTTTATATCCTACAAAACTGTGTTTAAATTTCTAGTGCCATTTATTTTTCAAGATGACTTCTTTGTATTTATTTCTCTATGACTTCCAATATTAATCCAAAGTACTAACATTATACCAATTATAATCATTTAAAAGGGATTTTAATATTATTTTTCCTACTTTTTAAAGAATAACCTGACAACTTAATTTAGTCATAGATTAATACTCCTAAAATAAAAACTCTAGATAAGCCTTAGAAACCATCATTATTGTTACACATACTAAATTTTAGAGACATGACATTTTTCAGTGAGAAAATATGTAATTATTCATGATGAATTTTTTAGCACAGAAATTGCAAGTTTATTTTCAATAAAATAAATGTTATAAAATGTGAACTTATAAACAATTTTAACTTTATCTAGACTAGATGTCTAAGTTTTAATAATTTACCTGAATATATTTAATAAACAGGGCATCTAGTACATTTTCACAAATAGAGTTGAATATGAGGACACTAATAAATGTTTGTGGAAAATAGAATTAATGTGTAAATTTGTTTTGTTTTAAAAATATGCACTTTCCAGGAACTTTTTGAAGACCCCCTAGTATTTATTTATGCATCGACATTTTATATATTTTGATATATATGCAGGAATAGCATGCATACATATTATGGGCTGTTCTATATATTTATATTATAGAATTCTCTTCTGTGCACATATTTTCAAACAATCTTGTCATTTCTTTAGCATCTGAAAATCCTGAAAATACAATTTTAGAAATCTACCTCAATATTTATTCTATATCATATGTTACTAGAAAAAGACACAAAACATCTATAGACTATGATTAGTACAATTATGTTTTTTTGGTTTTTGGGTTTTTTTACTGTGTGGTTTGTATAATAATTTCCTTCTTGTATTATGCAAAGCAAATTGGAGGCATCCAGGGTGTTTATGAAATATCATGCTAAATCTACAGGAACAGAAAAAGAAACATTAACACGTCCATTTTAGTGTTCTGAGGCTGCCATAATAGATTACTATACACTTGGTAGCTTCAAACAACAGGAATGTGTTTTTTCACTGCTCTGGAGGCCAGAAGTGCAAACTCTGGCAGAGCCATCTTCCTCTGGGGCTCTGGAAAGAACCTGACCCTTGTCGCTCTCAGTGTCCTGTGGCCCTTGGCATGCCTTGATTGGTCCTGCATCAATCCTGAATCTGTCTCAGTGGTCACACTGCCTTCTGCTCTTCTGTCTCTCTCAAATTCTGCCTTTTTGTTTTATATATAAAGACACCTCTCACTGAATTTTGGGCCCAACCAGGGAATCAAGAATTATCTGTCCAAATCAAGATCTTTAATTCAAAACTATATGCAAAGATCTTATTTCTAAATAAGGTAGCATCACAGTTGAGGGAATTAAGATGTGGGCACAACTTTTGATCTAATTATATAACAATGTTTTTGGTTGTTGAAATATCCTACAGAGTTCAAAATGATGATTAAGACCAATAACAGCAATAAAAAAATCTACAACCACCATAATTTGGAGGTGTTAAATCTTACTTAAGTTACCAACCACTTTGTCAAATAAATGGTCATACATTGAAACTAACTTTTTTTTTTTTCTGATTTTGCTGTAGGCACATACTCTCAACAGAGAAAGTGAGAGAGCAGGAGAATGAGAAACTACTTCCTATGGAGGATGTTATTGCCACAGTCCCTTCTCCATTTCTTTCTCCTGTCAGAATTTTGGACTCACACATGAGCATGCAGTGTTTTCTATTCTTTCTTACTATTTTTTTTTTTTTTGAAGATTTTGCCATAGGACACTTATGCTCACTGAAGAAAGACAGAGAGACAGTGAGAGGTAAAGTGAGACATCACCCCATAGGGGACACAGTTATTCCATAATCTCTTTTTCTTCCATTTTCCTCTTGGGATTTTGGGCATCCACATATGTGCCCTGAGTGATTTTTCAAGTCGCCAGGTCCAGGATTCGAAACCATGGTCACTCACATGGGAATCCAGTATCTTAACCAATATGCCACCCACCTGCAGTGTACTTCAAACCCCTGGATCAGAGACTCCAACCACACAGTCACCTGTGCAAGATGAAGCCTCCCCAAACACTGCACCACTGGTCAAAAAAACTTCTTAGCATTCAAATACCTGGTTCCACGGTCTAGTGGTTAAGGAAACCATATCCCACAGAGCCAACTATAGTTCAAATCCCAGCCTTAGTAGCTTGAAAAAAAATACATGTGTACGTATGCCAAAAGATTGTGACAGGATGAAAGATGTGGAGGAGTAGGAATTGTGGCATGATCATACCACACTGGAGGGTACTTTATCCTTCTATTTTTCACTCTGTCTGTCTCTTTCTCTCTGTGGCAATCTCATAAGTTTATTTTTGTTTCTTTTTTGTTTGTTTGTTTGTTTAAGAATGCTTAGCTATAAATTGTATATTAACTATTGGGAGCATTTTCAGTACAATCAAAACCAACATAAAGAAGCAACTGGTCATCCCAATGTGGGTTTCACATCTGCAGATTTAATCAACAGCAGATTGAAACTGCTCACTGTTACACATAGGTACTCTGGTATTAGAGCTGTCCTGAACATATATATATATATATATACTTTTTTTCTTGTTATTATTCCTAAAAAAATACAGTGTAACAAATATTTACTTAGTATTTACATTGCATTAAGTATTACAAGTAACCAAAATATGATGTAAAAATATACTGCAGGATGTGTAAAACTTATTTGCAAATACCATTCTATAAGGGACTTGAGAAAACACACATTTTGGTATACCAAGGACACCCTAAAACCTAGTCTCTGAAAGTACCAAGGGATGACTGTAAACTATTTAATACGAGTATTCCACTCTAAATCTCCTTAGTTACCTTTGAAAGCAAACCTTGGAATATATGGGTCACTTTCTGTTTATAATATTAATGCCAGTTTGAATTAATACATCATCAGCTACAAGAGAGTCAACTGAACATGGGCCTGGGTAATTCTGAGTAAAGCCTCATTTGAGTAGTCCGCAGACCATAGAATTAGTAATCACTTTTATGATTCAGAAACTCTCATCCTTCCAAATCTAAATGATTTGAGGTATTTAATCTATACAAAATTGTATATTTAAAATTGGTACATACATGTAATAATATTGAACTACTATATTTCTGCAAATATGACTCACAAAACAAAAATTAGCAAGAAATATGAAGAAAAGCTCCAAGAATGTGGATTCCTCAAAATGTTTGTGGGAATGGGACCAGCAGTTAGTGTAATGGCTATGTCACTGGACTCCTGTGTAGTCAACCATAGTTCGAGTCCCGGACCCGGTGGCTTAAACTCACGCCAGGCACATGTGCATGTGTGCCCGTGATCCCGAGAGGAGAATGGAGGAGAGAAGACTGCAGCATGGTCATCCCCCCTGGGGGGTGATTTCTTGCTTTCTGTCTCTGTCTCTATCTGTCTGTCTGGCGAGTGGACGCACCCTATAGCAAAAGCCTCTCCAAAAAAAAAATGTTTGTGGGAAATGTCTATTATAAAAAAAAGGCATGCACAGATTTCAAAATTTTCTTGCACCAATATAAATTCTTACTTTATTTCCATCTTCTTATGGATATTTTAAAGTCTCTCTGTATGAAGAGCTGTAATATAAAGTGTGTTGGACTTCAAATAGAATAACTAACCACATGTTGAACCAATAAGTCTACAATTGGATCTCAGATTGTCACCAGAGAACAGATGGTTAGTGTCACAAAACTACACTTATCAATATTCATCACTATTCATAATTCTTGGAGACATCAGTACTTTTGAAAGGTATACATCTTTGTTACTATTCATCATTATTTTGCATTTAAACGTACTGGTATCACTACCTTTAAAGGAAGAACTCAATCATCTTCTGTGAATTGCCAATCAAAATTTCATTTGAGGGAACCAGCAGTTAACGTAATGGCTATGTTGCTGAACTTCCACATAGTCGACCGCGGTTTGCATCCTGGACCCGGTGGCTTAAAACTTACGCTGGGCGCGTGTGCGTGCGTGCCCAAGATCTGGAGAGGAGAATGGGGGAGAAGGGATTGTGGCGTGACCATCACCCCTGGGGACTGATTTCTCGCTTTCTGTCTCTCTGTCTCTCTCTGTCTGTCTGGCGAGCGCACACACCCTATAGCGAAAACCTCTCTCTCAAAAAAAAAAAAAAATTCATTTGAGAATCAGAAATTTAACTTTCCATTTGTTTTGCATTGGTGTCTATAACAGCAAGAAGGATAGCATTGTGAATCTCCTTTTGTGGAAGGGGAATGATAGAGAAAATAAATAGAGGACAATTTAGATTCTGAACATTTTATATCTACATAACTTTGGTGGGGCACTCAAATCACAGAACTATGTCTCAGTAAAACGTCAACTTTCTCCAGCTTCTAGTGGAGTCTTTTCCCTGTGGTTAGTTATCATGTCCCTTTTCAACCACAGCATATTGGGTGCAGAGTATAGAAAAGCAAAAAATACGTTCACTTCCTAAGTTTCCACATCAGGAGAAGATCTGGACTGAGGTAGTGACGACTGTGCATTACACATTGACGATGGAAGCCCTGCATATCACCTGGTAACTTGGACACTGAGTAGAAGGCCATGATGCAAGGATTCTGCTGAATTTACACCAACAGGGAGGGCTGAGTGTATTGTGTGGGCAGAAAAACAGTGAATTTAATATTTATGAGTAATTAATACTGCAGTCATTGAACTGATTAGTTTGCCACACAGTAAAAGGTCTTTTCTCTTCAGGCACCCAGTGCAATTACCTCCACGTCTCCTTAAGTGTGGCCACGTGACTGATTCTAACAGAGGAATTAGGGGTGGAAGGATATGGCATCAGTTCTGAGCGAAGCTTTAAGGAACTGAATGTAAACCATTTATTCATTCCCTTTACCAGGGAAAGTGTCAATTTGCCAAAAATGATTGGTCCAGATCGTCCTAAAGACCATGTTGAATAGTCTGGGAATGGATGTACAGGACGTTAGAAAATCAGTATGTGCTGTTCAGGTCAAGGAGTTTGGAAATTTCTGCCACAGCATATACTAATTAACCCTGAACATTTTACATTTTATCATCACTATTATTATTATTCCAGTTTGTATTTCTTTTTTTTTTTTTTTGGAGAGGTTTTTGCTATAGGGCACGTGCACTCGCCAGACAGAGAGAGACAAAGAGACAGACAGAAAGCGAGAAATCACCCCCCAGGGGGGATGGCCACACCACAATCCCTTTTCCGTTCTCCTCTCGGGATCTTGGGCATGGACACACACGCGCCCTGTGTGAGTTTTAAGCCACCAGGTCCGGGACACGAACCGCGGTCGACTACATGGGAGTCCAGCGACATAGCCATTATGGTAACTGCTGGTCCCTGTATTTCTTAACATCACTCTAAAACAACTGCATTATAAGTTAAGAGCAGTGTAAGAATGTACAAAATTTAAAATAATGTACAAAAATTTAAATAAATAAGTCAGAGCTGAATGCAAAAAGATGGATGGATCAAATATAATTTGAGCAAAAAAAACTAAGAAACATAATAGAAATTGTGATTTGATTTCTGTCATTAAAGCAGGTATGGGTATACAGTTTAAGTAAGATGTATAAGTGGTAACAGTATCAAGGAAGTGATTACCAGAAGCTGAGGTTGCGGTTATAGCTAATAGTTTAACCTGGGAAGGACATGCAGTAGGTAACAGAGTGATAGAAGCTTTTACTCTTGGCTTGTGGAGCAGTTATGTGAAGGCTTGTTTTTAAAATATTTATCATGCTGCAAGTTTATGAGTATGTACTTGTCCCTATTTGTTCTGTGTTCCATAATAAATGTGTGTTCATAAAAATAAATTGAGATCTATTTATATTGCTATTACAAAACCAAAATCTATGTTTTATTTTACAGTTTGAAGAAATTTAATTTATAATCTTTAGGAAGGTTTATGGAATTTAGTAGTGAGTTATTTAAATGTGTACAGGGACTCTATTAAAATCCGAAATTAGAATATTGAGACAATTTTCTTCTATTTAAGGTGTACACATACATAACTAAATTCAAGTTGTAAGGGAAATGCAGATAGTATCCTAACTGTGGTAGACAGTGTAATGCTCCGCTCACATGCACTCAAGATGTTCACTTGACAATCCCGGAAACCTGTGAAAATGTTGATTTATAGGAGAAAAGGGAATTTGAAAATGTAATTAAGGATCTTGAGATGAAGTGGGAAGATTATTCTGAATTGGCCAGGTGGGCCCAATGCAATCATAAGGGTCCTTATAAGGAAAAAAACAGTGTCAGGTTATGTGATGAAAGAAGCAGAAGTCTGAAAGAAAGAACAGGATAGCAAGGGTGAGAGTGAGAAGGACGGACGGAGCGAGAGATGGATTTGGAGACGTTGCCGAGGTGGCTCTGACGGTGGAAGGGTCAGTGGAAGAGGGCCAGGAGATGCCTGCAGGCAACCTGTAGAAGCTGAAAACTGTAAACGAAAGGATTCTCTACTCCTGAGAAGTAATACATGCCAACACGTATGCATGTGTAAGTCATCTCCAACTTCTGACCTCCAGAACTGTAAGATGACAAAACTGTGCTTTTAATCCATTAACAACAAACTTATGTTGTTTGAAGTCACTAAATATATAGCAAACTGTTAGAAAAGTCAAAAGAAAACTAAGATACCAACTTAGAACACACTGTGATACTATTTTAAGTGATAATTTTTATAAAATTTATTTTTAAGTAAAACACCCTTCAATGAACAATAAACAAAATTGAAATGATGTACAATTTTTTTTTGGGGGGGAGAGTTTTTCGCTACAGGGTGCATGCGCTTGCCAGACAGACAGAGAGAGACATAGAGACAGAAAGCAATAAATCACCCCCCAGAGGGGATGGATGGTCACGCTGCAATCCCTTCTCCTCCATTCTCCTCTTGGGATCCTGGGCACGCACGCACACGCGCCTGGCATGAGTTTTAAGCCACCGGGTCTGGGACGCGAACCACGGTCGACTACATGGGAATCCAGTGACATAGCCATTACTCTAACTGCTGGTTCCCAAATGATGTACAATTTTCATACAGCACTGTTCCATAGCTGGTGTCACTTACATAGCCATACACAGAATTGTGGTAATAGATCTCTATTTGGAGAAAAATGTAATATTATTCTACATTTAGCTGAGTCAATAAGTGGATTATGTAAGAAGTGAAGAAATTTCACAACTTTGGTTTTCTTTTGTTTTGTTTTGCAATAGGACATATAGGACATATGTACTGATGAGAGAGAGAGAGAGAAATAGAGAGAGAAAGTAAAAAATCACTCTCCAGGGGGGTAGTTATATTTCATTCTCTTTTCCTCTATTCTCTTCCTGGATTTTGAGCACACATGTATGCACTCCCGGGAGGATTTTTAAGCCGCTGGTTCCAGAACTCGAATCACGCAGTTCGCCATGTGGGAATCAGCTGTCTTAACCTCCACATCACCTGCTGGCCCCCAGAAGAAAATTTTAAATATGTTGCCAAATGTTTTTGTTTAATATCGAGAGCAATCACTTCACATCTTAAACAGTTTAATTAAGCATTATTATTTTATATAAATGTGAACAAAAAAGTTAATAAATTCAGTGCTTACATTTTAGACATGTGTCTTACTGTTGTTTTCTCATTTTTTGTTTTTTCGTTTTTGCCATAGGGCATGTGTGCTTGCAAGGGAGAGACAGAGAGAGAGAGAGAGAGACATCACCCCAGCTGGAATGGACAAACCCTTCTCCATTCTCCTCTTGGGATTTTAGGCACGCATGTACAAGCACCTAGCATGTTTTTTCAAGCCTCTAGTATTTGGGAAGTCACGTGGGAATTCAGTGCCTTAATCACCATACCTTCTGCTGCCTCACCATTTTAGATAATCACCTGAAAACGCATTTTAACTGATTTTTTATTGTTGGATTTTTTTTTTTTTTGAGAGGTTTTTGCTATAGGGCACATGTGCTCGCCAGAAAGACAGAGACAGAAAGTGAGAAGTCACCCCCAGGGGGATGGCCATGCTACAATCCCTTCTCCTCCATTCTCTTCTTGGGATCTTGGGCCCACACACACATGCAACCAGCGTGAGTTTAAGCCACCAGGTCCGGGACTCGAACTGCTGTCGACTACATGAGAGTCCAAAGACATAGCCATTATGCCCACTGCTATTCTGAGTTAATAGGTAAACATGCATTTTTGATACTATAACAATTGATAGTTACATAGAAATAAAAGTTATAACTCAGAGTAAGTGAAATTAAAATATTTCAAGAAAAATGGAATGTAATGGCAATGATATTTTAAAAGGACAAATTACATTTAATATAAACCTATTTGCTCATCCCTACCGATTATCCCATACATATTAGCAATCACTGATTGAGATTACTTATAATTATATATGTTTTTAAAAAATACATTCTATTGAAAAATACATTATATTGAGGTTTTCATATTGGTTAACATGTCATTTGAGGCATAATTACATAGTTAAATATGAGTTTAGGATATGTTGGTAACAGAAATTTATACAATATTCAATATCTTTGAGAACTGGAAATATTGACTAAAAATTCTTTAATATCTTATCTTTAGTAAAGTTCCATTGACGATATTTGTTTCCACAGATGTTCTAAGCTTTGTATAACTTCCAGTCCTGCAGAGCCCTGCGTTTATACAACTGGTGGATGATCACGGCTTATATCAGCACTATCACAGCACATACGCCTGCAACAAACTGTCCAAGAGACGTTTTGTGACCAATGTTATTTAAAATCATTTAAATCATAAATCAAAATTTAAACCATATTAAGAATCTCAGTTTTCATTTTATATTATGTCTTTATTTCTCATTCTTGCTGAAAGTTTTTGGAGGAGTGCACACCTGAAAATGTGGTTTAGAGTAAGAAGTACATAGCTAGTATATCATATTAGTTCTTCCTATGACATTGGTTTCATGTTCTTATTTAAATGAAATAATGCTCCTTTGAATAATATTCCAGGCAAAGAATGATCGTTTCTTATTCAGTGATTACAGTTTTTAATCTAAAATTCACCTTACTTTTCTGGTACCACTGTCATGGAAAGCTGCATAAGCAGAGTCTTATAAAAATATACTGCTTCCCCATACAATGAATTTACCACACATAGGATTATTTCTTATTTTGAACTTCTGCCATATGGACTGAATGTTTTTGTCACAACTCGCCAAATTCATACACCGACACCTAATCCCTATGTAGTAATATGTACATAGAAGGTGGGGATTTGAGAGGTGCCTAGTGCCCTTATAAAAGAGATACTAGAAAGCTGAAAGAAATACATTTCTGGTTTTGTAAGTCATGCAGTTTATGGTATTTTTGTTTAGCAGCACAAAGGACTTAACACAACTTTCTATTATCAGCAGTGCTTACAAGCAACTGAAAATCTGAAGAGAAGTAGTTAAATCATTTTGTTATCTGTCACAAATTAAGAAAGTATTTGGATGTGTAAATTAATTTTATTGTGTTATTATACAACATATAGGTATATCAAATCATCACATTGTACATTTTGAATGAATACAATCTTTATTTGGTAATTATATACTTAAAAAAAAATAAACTCCAGAAAGGATGCTGGACAAAGGGACTTCTATATGGTAACTGAAATGAATTATTTCAAGATCATTAATTTTCAAAGGTTAGAACCAATTGTTATATTAAAAACTATTGTGATATATACTGCATACATTGTACGCATATATACATTCATATATGTTTTAAAATTCATTTATTTGCCAAATTGATAATGGCCACCCAATGAGAAGTTTTTGTTTTTTTTTTCAGAAATTTTTGCTATAGGGTACGTGTGCTCACCAGAGAGACAGAGAGAGATGAGAGACAGAAAGTGAGATATCACCCCCCAGGAGGGATGGCCATACTGGAACTCCTTCTCCATTCTCCTCTGTTTTTGGTCATTCACGCACACGTGCCCAGAATGAGTTTTAAGCCACCAGGTCTGGGATTCGAACCGTGGTCGTCTACATGGGAGTCCAGTGACATAAACTTTATGCCATATGCTGGTCCCTCAATAAGCAGTTAAAGGCAATTTAAAATTTAACAATTTCTTTTTGCATTTGTTTATGGCATTTATTTTCATTTGTTTTAATTTATTTCTACTCTATTCTTTTTGGGGTCTTTCATATGTATCTTACAATAAATTGCTTTTAATCTTCCTAAGAGTTTCTTCCGTGATTTCCGATACAATCCTGACTTGATTTTTACAGCAGTAATTGCACTCTTTGCCGTTTCACAGACAGATTTAATTTAGTTACAGATCTTTTGTTTCATTTTTGTCTTACATGCCAATCAATTTTTATCTCTCAAAAATGGAATTTAATCTCATTTTGTTTTTTGCCTTAGAAGATTCAAAATTTTATATTTGATATATACATAGATATTTTATTTCATATTTAACTCACTGTCAAATCAAATGACTTACAAAATTATCAATATATTATTATTGGCATTATTTTGCTCTAACAGGATCTATGAAGTCCAACATTTTTTTTTTTTTGAGAGGCTTTTTTGCTATAGGGCATGTGCGCTCGCCCGAAAGACAGAGAAACAGAAAGTGAGAAATCACCCTCCGGGGGGATGGCCACGCGGCAATCCCTTCTCCTCCATTCTCCTCTCAGGATCTTGGGCACGCACACACACGTACCCGATGTGAGTTATAAGCCACCAGGTCTGGGACGTGAACCGCAGTCACCTACGTGGGAGTCCAGCGACATAGCCATTACACTAACTGCTGGTCATGAAGTTCAACTTTTATGTATAGTATAAAATGCTTATTTTTTATTTTTGCTCATCCTTACTTTTTTGTCTTAACATTTAATTGGAAGAGATCTTAATCTTTTCAGTACATGCTATATGAAGCATTCACTTCCTCTGTCACCCTGTATATCCAGATCAGATGCTAAGTTGGAAGTCAAGGTGACATTGGACAAATTTCTTGTGAATACCAGGCATGCATCTGTTTTAATACTGAAAAAGAAAGAGACTTGATCTTACTCTTGTGAGAGTAAGATCATTTTTCCTTGAAACGCAAGAAAAAAAAATATTCCTGTACAAATCTGATTCAACTCATATTTCCTCTCTGGACAACGAGCAAAAAACACAAAAAAGCTAACCCCAAATATTCCTCCCTTGTTACCAGCATGAGGTTGGTTCTAGGAATCTCCTCTACTCTCACAGATGGCAAAATTGCCAGATGTTCATGTCCCTTATAGAAAAATGGCTTAATATTTGCATATAGCCTACACATATTCTCCACATATTCATTAAATTATTCCATAATGCGATGGAAATGCAGTCTCAACCCCTCTGCCCAAGTCCCCATCAGCCACTGTGCCAACCAGTCGGTGTTGGGCCAGAAGCCGAACCCAGGCCTCCCATGAAGCCTCCATCATGTTGCAGCGACACCTTCCTGACTATGCTACTGCAGACAAGCCTCTGTAATTAAAAATACGTATTTCTTAGTAGTTTTAAATAACACTCAAATCGGGCCTCAACCTCTCATAACAATTACTACTGTAAATGACCCCTCACTGAATTTTGTTAAAAGCGGTTATCTCAATTTGTTTTGATAAGAAAAACACTTCACAAATGACAGAGGCACAGGCAGTGGTGTGCTGGTATGTGATATGGAAGCCAATAAAAGGCCCAGGTTTGGATCCTGGGTCACCCTGAACCCACTGGGTATGCAAACATGCACTTTTAGGAGTCTGGGAGGGGACTGTGGCATGAAAAGGCCCTATCAAGGGTACATTTCTTGAGCTCTCACCATCTCACAAATGAATAAACAAATAAAGAAATTTTATTTATTTTAAAAGAGGTTTTTGCCTTAGGGCACATGCACTCACCAGAGAGAGACAGACAGAGACAATGAGAGAGAAAGTGAGAAATAACGCTCTGGGGATGACTACCATACTGTAATTCCTTCTCCTCCATTTTCTTCCCCAGATCTGGGGCACACACATACATGCATCCAGAGTGATTTTTCAAGACACCGAGTCCAGAACTCAAACCACAGTTGCATGTGGGAGTCCAGTGATGTAATGGCTACACCATCTGCTGTCTCCACTGAATAAAATTTTAAAACCTGAAACCTAATAGAGCACCTTTACCATGAGACATAATTGTATGTTGCCACTGTGTGAAAACATGTTAAGTAAACAATACAATATTAGAGCCAGTTTAGCAATTCTCTGGACTAAACACAATAAATACTAAAATAAAGCTTAGTAGGGAATTTCTGCTGTGTGAATCTGACACACCAGTAAAGAAAGAAATGAGGTCTTTGCTCAACTTTATTTCCATTATTTCCTTCCACCACATCTGAAACTGAATGAAAATGAAGTTCATTCAAGTTCAATTCACAGAGCATCGTGCTGTGTGGGTTTCATCCTGGTTCAACAATTTGTGAACAGCAGATCTGTTTGAAATTCAAGGGGTTCATAAAGGAAAGGATATATGGTGTCTACTTTGCCTGAAAAAAACTATTTTTGAAAAGATTTTTTTTTTATATATTAAAAAAATAGAGTATTATCTTCATACAGGGTTTTCAAAACAGGTTTCCAGGGGCTGTTAAATGAACTAAATCTCACCTCAAGCGTATGATACAGTCAAAGAAATATTCTGTGGGAAGCAAGGGTGAGAATTCATGCGTGAAATACTGCATAGTAGTTCCCACACAGGAGTGGCCAAGTAGCCACCAAAGTTACGTACTGAATGGGCTATGAAAAGAGAGATGTGTAGCAACAGAATTGTATAGTATTTCCACCATGCGTGGACAATAGATATAAATAAAGAACATCGTTAATAGTGACATGTAATAAAATAATTAGAAAGTGGTGAATTTTGAGTATCATCTTTGCTTTTAGTATGATTTATATTTGGGGTTTATATCATTTAATTTTTATAATGGCTGTGTTTACTGAGATCACAATATTCCTGAATATTTAGAAAGCAATCTTGTAAAGTTGGTGCAAAAAGGTTTCCACACAGTCCTGCCTTCTGATTTTATGCTTTCCACTATCTTTCTGAGGGTAAAAATAATGACATAAATGCCTCATTTCAACCATTCATAGGAGAAGCAAGAGTGAGTTTTATTCTAGGTGATAAGAGTGTGAAGCGTGGCGATAGAGCTAAGGCGGAAACGCGGGGTATCATAGGAGTGATTTCATAACCTCAAGCAATGGAGACTAGGAGGAAAAACAATTGTAAAACTTACTATGCTATGAATCAATTTTAAACGACTTCGTAGGTTCGATTCCTGGTTCTGAAATTCAACACAATGGGTTTAAAGTTTCAAAGTTTTCCTGTACATATTTTTTTACTCTTATATTACGATTCTCCAATATTTCCCCCCTTTACATTATCATTAGTCCAACTAGCTAACCTAGTCTTCAAACATTGATGTCAGTTACTATTTTAGAAACTTACACTAGGTACTGAAAAGTGGAGTTTTTCAGGTAAATTATAAATGCTACTTGATACTGCTTTTTGTGGAAACTTGACAAAATTCTAGTGGTCTGATGGGAATATATATGAACACTTGTAGACAGTGTGATATTCTAAATACAAGAATGCATTATAATTTCACTGTGATTAGAGATATTGTGAAAACCTGCAAAAGTTGGAGCAACATTACCTGGCCTGCCATCATGCTGATTAATCTTTAAAATGTCCCTTATATTTGCTCATGATAATCAACTTGAATTCCATTAGAAAACAATCAAGAATGATTTCAATGTGAACTATTTTTCTGTATTTCTAGTTTATCACTTGTAAAATGAGGATAACAATAACACCTAAATCATTAGGTTGTGATAAAGAATAGTTAAGACGATTAATGTAAATACCTAATACACACAAGGGCTTCAAATTTACTTATATCATCAAATTCTCACAGCAAAACACATTAATTGCAATGTCCTTTATATATAGTTTCTAAAGAAATAAGGCAACAAGAGGAAAATATCCCAAGATTTTGTAGTCACACCATAGCATTGCAAGTGACCATAGTAAAACCAGGATGTTAATATCCCAGACCATGTGAGATAGTATTCAGACTGGAAAAAAGTAGAAGATAATATCAAATGAATGTTGGGGCAGCCAGGTTGTGTAATGGTTAAGGCACTGGATCCCACATAACTGTGTCGTTCAAGTCTGGACTCTACAGCTTGAAAAGCAGGTCGAGACACATGTGCACTTGTGCCCAAAATCCCAAGAGGAGAAAGGAGGAGAAGGGATTGTGGGATGGCCCTAACCTCTGGAATAATTGTTGCAGCATTATTTACAGTTGCTAAAACATGGAACAAACCTCAGTAGCCAAAAACTGATGACAGTGTTGAAAAACTATGGCACATATATTCTATGGAATATTACACAGCTATAAGAAATAATAAAATTCCATCACTTGATTCAAAATAGATGAATATAGGCTTAATGTTGACTCAAGTGAGTCAGACTTTGAAAGATACACATCATGAATCCCCATTCGATTTGTACTAGTGTCTGCACTCTGTGGCAGAGGTTGAGAGATATGAAGATGTGATGGTGGAGAGGAGGGATGTGAATGCTAGAGACTCTAAAGGGGGAGAGTAGGGGGTAGAGAGTAGGTCGTAGAGGGTGGGTGTGAGGTGCTGGGGAGGAAACTTGACAGAAAAGTGTAAAGAAACAACATAAAGCTAAATAGAACATGAAAAAATTAATTCATTTTATGCCAGCTATTATTGGGATAGTTTTTTACATAGCATTATTTTAGAAATTCACAACTAATATAAGACAAGGTATCATGGGAAAAAGCATTCAAATTTCCTTTTGCCTTTTACTAAAATCAGGGATCTAGAGTAAATGGTTTATGAAACTCAGGCTGTTTATAGTATATGGAGTACCTGGAATATTTGCTATATTGAATCATGTACCATTCCATGTAACTGCTTTACCAGGTTATATTAAGAGGTTAAATTAATGAATAATAAAATAGAGCACCAAGTATTAAATATTAAGTTATTATTAAATTATGCATGGGCAATCACAGAACAAAATTCTTCTGGCTGAAAGGCTGACTCTAGTTTCTTTTCCTAGCTTAACAGTGTTTGCTGCTTCTGATGTCCAACTTCATAGTTCCTAAGCATTGCCAGACCTCCACTAATATCATTAATTGATTTTACTACCCTATAAAACCCAACTGGGCTAAATCCTCATCAGAATGCACAGCTCATTCTGAAGCTCACACTCCCACATGTCACAATTGTTCTTGGAAGCAGGCTGAATAACTCTTTTGGATTCAGCTCAATGAATTGTCTTTTTCACTTCAGCCTGTCTCATCACTTCTCAAGAAATGTAGACCTGGAGCCTTGAGCTGTGGTATTAGCGTCCTGATTTATCATATACCCGAGCAAGACACAGGCAGCAGATCCATCTGTGGACCACTTGAACAGCAAGATTCTGGGAGGAATTTCTGAAGGCTCAGCCTGTATATAGTATTTTCCATCAGCCTTCTAAGCATTGCAGTGAGCAAGCAATACACACACACACACACACACACACACACACACACACATGAGGATGAATTCTCTTATCTTTAACTAAGGACTCCGAACTTACCAGGAGCACCACCACCCTCAGGGGCGAAGTAGGGGCCTGAGTGCTGGATTCCTATGGAAGGCCAGGATTCAGTTCTCAGGTCAACCTGTACGCACAAGGCCCTGAACGTGTGTGCGTGTGTGTGCGTGTATCCGTGATCATTGCTGACTGAAAGGGTTGAGTAAGAAAATTATAGCCTCAGACTCAGTTGAGGGTTTCTCTCTTGCTCTTTCTTTTTCTCAATGAATAAGTAAATTATAAAAATAGAAGGATTATGACTACTTTATATCCTTGAGCATGTTTAGACACATTAATAAGTATAGCAGAATAAATACTCTCATACCTTGCTGTACAGGAATAAAAGCCCAATTCAAAGTTATTCAAAATGTCAGCTATGATGTGCATCTAAATATAAAATTATCACAACAAAAAGTTTCTTTCATTATTTGATGTTTATGTCAGAAAATTAATATCAAGTCAGAATATTGATTTCATAGTCAATCTCTCCCTGATGTCAATTAAGGTACTCAGAAGACAATTCTTAATGGAGAATTAAACAATTCTTAAACTCATAAAGACAGATTCTTAAATTCTTAAACACAGAATGGTGTGGTTGACAAAGCAAAAAAGAAAACTCTGATGCTAGTTATACTAATTAGGAGTTGTAAAAATTAACATGTCAGAGTTTACTCATTCATACTTTATGAAGTAGTACTTCTGAGATATTTGATAGAAAGTCCTATAACGAAAAAATACAGTATAATAAATAACGATCACATGAATTATCAGTGAACTACAGAGAAACCCAACAGGGATGTAAAGAATACACACAGTAAAGTACTTCATAGTGTACAAATAAACATTAATTTCTTTTAAAACTTTTCATTGCCTTTAAAAATTCCTCAGTAAGGCCAGCAGGTGGCGTGATAGTTAAGACACTAGATTTCCACATGGCCTACTGGGATTTGAGTCCTGGACCCAGCAGTTTGGGTGCATCTACGTGCAGTCCCAAAATCCTGAGAAGAGAAGAGAGGAGAAGGGATTGCAGGATGGCCATCCCATCCCCCAGGAAGTGATTTCTTACTGTTCTCTCTCTCTCTCTCTCTCTCTCTCTCTCTCTCTCTCTCTCTCTCTGGCAAAAGACACACATACCCTATGGCAAAAACTTTAAAAAACAACAACAAAAATTCCACAGTAATACTTCTGTGTTGAGCCATGCTGGACTTAACCCCGTTCTGAAAACAACAAGCTGTTTTTTTTTTTTTTGTTTTAGTAGCCTGAGCTCTGCAGAAGCACTTCCACTGCAGGCTTCTATTCTCCCCTACCAGCCACAAACTCTTACCTCATGCTTCCGTCAGTTTAAATCATGTTTTTAGGGAGAAACACATAGCAACACACATAGATGCATAACTCCACAACTGAAATGTACTTTCCATCCCAAATTGATCATTTTTCTTCCTTCAACGAACATCATTTGATTTTTAAATTTTGATACAGTGATTGCCAGCGGTCCAGTGACTATTTTTGGCTTTATCAGTTTAAATACAATTCTAGAAATTCTCGAATTTATCTGTGTCCTTATCCTTGCAAATCATTGGTAAAGCTACTAACTCCAAGACATGTCCATGTATTTTGAAAAGGCGCTGGCATTACCATTCTAACTAATAATCTAATGAAACCGGAGAAAGTATCTCTCAGGAACAAACGTAACAGAGAAAGCCTAACTAACCAAGCAGCAGATGAAAGCAATTACCACACAATGATGGAGTTCTTCTCTAATCATCATGACTAACCGGGCAACCAGTCAAGGACAAAAATAAGGGAGAAGCATCAGTGCTTAGGGACCGGTGCAGGTGAAGGTCACATTGGGATTTGGAAAATGTCTAAATCAAAGTAGAAACACAATGCTGTGTAAGTTAACATTCAGTTTTATATTCATGTTTTGAGATTCAACATTTTCAATGGAATAAATTCTGAAAATACTCATTTTCATATTTATAAGCCACATTTGAAATTACTTGTGTTTTCTAAATGTTTAGATGTCATGGTACTAAAATGTCTCTAGAGAGTTTCTTTTTCTTTTGTTCCTAGAATATGATCAAAAAGAAAAAAAACAACGCTGAGTTCACAAATGAATCTCCCTAAGGCATCTAAAGAAACATGTATTATTTTATATATTGGCTTATTAAATAGGATAATGATGAAATAATGATTTTAAGACACATCTGATTTACTTTTAATATTTGTTTTTGCCATTTTATAAACGATGAATGATTTTAGCAATAGCAAATATACATTAGCTGTATCGCAATTATTGCTTAATATGCAACTTAAGGCCGTGAAACAATATCATGGTTCTTTTAAAATCAAATAGCTAAGAGAATAGCAAAAAGTCCTTCATTAAAATTCTAATTTCTTCTTATTGATAGGAACATGGGATAGTTGTATGACTATCATAACCACCAGAAATCTGAACTTATAGTTTGCTAATTTAAGAAACAAGATATGAAATTAGTGTCCCGGGGCTGAAAACAAGCACTTAGAATTGAGATGTGACATTAATTAAACTAAGGAGGGGACTAATGTTACTGCAAAGTAATCATTATGTTAAGGAGAACATATAAAAGAGAATTAGAATTGGAGAAAATGCCCAATTATCCAGACTCTGAATGAAGTGCAAACGCAATATCATGAACTCCCAAATGAAAAATTATGGTTGAACTTAAGAAAAATAATGCACAGTATTCCCAGAATGAAATAAAATAAGACAAGCACAAAGCAAACAAACAAAAAGGTGTGTGTGTGTGTGTGTGTGTGTGTGTGGGTGTGTGTGTGTGGTGATAGTGATTATAGGTACCTTACAATTAGAGCCCACTTCTCCAAAAACATAGAAGTGGACATAAGTTAGAACCTAGATATCAAACATATTTTGCTCTTTTATTATTTGCCAATGCAATCATACAGAAACACTGGAGAGAGGGAGACTATTTGATTTCATATTATAAAGTAAGGAATGTGGAGGAGAGAGCAAGGAGCTCGCTCTGAGAGAGAGAGAGATGGACCCGATGCCACGATTCTCCAGCCTCCTGTAGTTATTGCCACTGTGCCCAGCGAGCTCTCTCAATACCCTAAGTCCACTTTGTAAAAGAGCATACATGTTGGAAAAGGAAATACTAATCAGTAGAAATATTGGGGATGGAGTGAAGATGATGTGATGGACAAAGGAAAAAGACAAGAAAAAATTAAAAAGGGAAGGAAAACATTTAAAAAGGAAAACAAAAGGTAGAAAGAAACACAAAGCAATGGCCTTTGTTTTAGGGTTGTTTTAATTAGCCCACACTGTGGAAAGATAGGAGGACCTTTCCCATTCCAGAATTGCTGAGGCACATGTGCTTTAACTCATTTTGAGACTTATTCTCATTCTGCCTCCTTTACGTTTTGGTGGTTGTTTGTCATAATTAATTGTGAGGACAGATGTTTAGATTGAGCAATGATGCCATAAACTCCTACCTGCGTTTCTTGCTGTTGAAGTGATCCATTTAAATCAATGGGGTATTGAGCAAAACAAAACAAGGTGGTGATTCTCATTTTGAAGAGCATGCAGAATTTAGCAGCCTCATCCCAAGAATATATTCTCTACTTGAGAGAGGTTTTGGACATTAGAACTGGAAGGTAGTTTATTAGGAGGAAAATCAGAGATTTCCCCTTAATTCAGGAGTCATCAAGAGATTTCCATTAAGATTTTAAAAAGTATTTCTAACTTTACAGCAAGTAAATTATACTTCCATAATTGTAATCAAAAGTAATGAGGACTGGTCCCATGTCCTAGTGGTTATGGGAGCCATTTTCCACATGGCCATCTATGCAATGCAAGTTCTGGCACCAGCAGCTTGAGAAACAAGCCAGATATGTGTACATGAGTATCCCAAATTCCAAGAGGATGGAGAAACAGAGGAGAAGAAATTGAGGTGTAATCACACTCCACTAAGGGTGCTTTCTCTCTCTCTTCCTCTGGTTTTTGCACACAATAAAAAAAGTAATGACTTTTAAAAAGTAATGAATATCAGGCAATGTCATTTAAAACATTGACTTATTAGCTGAGTCATTAAACAGACTTGGATTAAATTTGTAGTATGTAACTGTTATCTGAGCCATTCCTTCTTTAAACCTGCAATCAAATGAGACACAGGCTCTGACTTCAGAGAGCTTGAAATCAAGTAAGGGAGACTATTATTAGACAAGGAAAACACGAGAATGCTGAGTCACAAACTGTGGCATACACTTTGGAGAAAATAATACAGGGTCCACAATCCTAAGACTTCACAGGACTTGTCCAAAGAAGAAAAACCAGAGCTTGTACTTATAAAGAGTTGGTTTATTTCACTTTGGTCCATTCATGTTACCGCAAATAGCAGGATTTCCTTTTTTATGGTTAAACAATATTTCATTTTATGGGGTATGTGTGTGTGTGTGTTTGTGTGTGTGTGTACACACCAACATTCCTTTATCTGCCCATCAATTGATGGACATTTTGCTTGTTGTTTTAGATATTATAGATAATACTGTGATAAACAGATGTGCAGGAATCTCTACAAGATACTGATTTCATATATTTTGGATATATATACCCAAAAGTAGAATTGCTAGATCATAATGATAGTTCTATTTTAATTTTTTTTCAGGAAATTCACTATTATTTTCTATAATGACTATACAAAGTACTCTATGATCTCATTTAGATATGAAACCTAAAAAAGTCAAATTCTTAAAAATGAGAATAGAACAGTGAAAGTAGTTACTGCTTAATTATATGCAAACATTATTTGTCAAATATTTTAAAATAAAAAAACAGTGTAGAGTTGGTGGTTTCTGCTTCTGTTCAAAGATTATTGCCCTACTCAAGTCTTTCTGAGATTATTTATTCATATATTTGTCAAGTCAGTCAGTGAATACCTTTTTTTCAGCACTTATTATGCTAAATGTGTTGGATAGTACTAAAGATAGTGAGCACAATTGATACAGTCTTTTTTGTTTTGGAGAGGTTTTTGCTATAGGGCACGTGCGCTCGCCAGACAGACAGAGAGAGACATTAGAGACAAAAAGCGAGAAATCACCCCTAGGGGGGGATGGTCACGCCGCAATCCCTTCTCCTCCATTCTCCTCTTGAGATCTTGGGCACGCACGCACACGTGTCCGGTGTGAGTTTTAGGCCACCGAGTCTGGGATGCAAACTGCGGTCAACTACGTGGGAGTCCAGTGACATAGCCATTACACTAACTGCTGGTTCCCTTACTGATACAGTCTTAACCTAAGCTAAGAGCCCAATAAAGGTGGGTCATCAGTCAGTGCTTACTAATTCATTCTTAAGTGATAGAAAAAAATTCAGAGGGACTTGATGTTGTATGGAATATCTAGGGAGTCCTTCTTGAAGAAGGTATCTGAGAAAAGCAGTGACAGATGAGGTTATCTAAGCAAAGAAATATAAATAAGGAGTGCCCTGGTAAGCTCAACACAGGCGAAGTGAAAATGTTAAAATTTCTTTAACATCGAAAGAAATTGAAACAAGGTGAGCAGGTCAGAACAACTTCACCAAACCCATGTGGTAATTAAGTTTATATGGAAATACCTACATCTGCATCTATGTGTATCTTATCCGACTCTCAATAAACTATAAAGTACTTATGGGTAGGCGTCTACTGCATATTTATTTCGTATCATCTCCTGAGGGTCTGTCAATGCTAGTAAGCAGTTACTTTCCCCATCACCAGTACGCTGGTCAGAGTTACAGCTCGATCTAAGCCATCAGTCAGTTCACACATGGCATGTGACTCACCTCTGACTTCTGATCAAGCAGCCATCTGGAAGGACTATCTGAAAAACGACTGATTGACCCTTAACTAGAGAAACATAATGCCAAAAATACAGTTCTCTAGGTCTAGACGTTATTGTGCCTCCATGTGATACCCAGAACTATTCATTCATGTGCAGAACTGGCTGATTTAGGGAAACGCCCAACTCATTCAAGAAGAAACAAGAGTATCAGAGAATTGGAGCTGAAACCCTGAACTGCAGCCCTACACATGAACTACTTGTGACCTCATAAAATATATTTCATTATTGTGAGCCAATTTGAATTGATTTCTTTCTTGTAAGTTCAAGAAGACACCGCATATTTGACACACATGGACACAAACAATATTCCCGTGCTTTTGAATTTATAATTGGACTTATGCAGGAAAAAAAAATGTATAATTGTTGGGAAGAAGGTTTTGTAATTTAACCACTGACCCAGCCATTATGACCAGACTGGACCTATTATTCTATCTGCCACAATATGATGTGCTGAAGAATTAGGCAGGCAGAGGAATTGAAAATGAAGGCTTTAATATTTTACTTTAATTTCTATAGTATTTGAACCTTCAATCTTCATTTTCTGGAAATTAAACAAGGATGCTAGATGGCAACTGAGCATTCAGGGCTCGAACAGCACCCCAACCTTGGATCTAATGGAATCCCTTCTTTTATTTGAGTTTATAGCCCTCAACAAATATATAATTGACCTGGATAACTCATTCATTTGGACTCTCCAACACTTTTATTTTTTTCACATTTTCTTTTTCATGCAGGAAAATTTTTGTCTTCAAATGGAAAAAGTAGACAAAATGATTGTAAACTCGACTGAAAAAAATAAACAAATGAACAAATAAAAAGGGTTGAAGGGTAAGAAGCTCTGGAAAGCCTGAGTGTTATTTTTCTGAGCTATGGAATCCCTCACCCTGCCCCAAGAAAACACTGATCAGTTCATTTTAACAACATTTGATAAATTATTTTTCTAAGATTTTTGACATCATCAAAATAGTGAAGCTATATTGCCTGCCATGCTTTTAAAATCTAAGGGGCAGCTGTTGGCACAGATGACACCTTCACCCTGGTAACCACTTTTCCGATGGCAGAGCATTAACACTGACCTTCATAAACTCAGGGTTACATCCCAGGAGATCCATTAGCACATCGTTATACGTGTATTCCCAAACCAGTTTAGAAACACAGTCATACAAATCCAGTTGCAATTTAGAAATGTTTTTATATAGTCCATAAGAAAATGAAATATTGCTCATAACAGCTTATACTGCTGTTTAAATAATAAGGTTTTGATACAGAACAAAGATCTTGAAAAGATAGTATCCGGAGGAGAATAAGATATTGGATGCTCTGTGTTACTTTCAAGGCTGGGGATTCCCATGGGAAGCTTGCCACACTTCTCTTCCCGTACCTGAGTGAGTGAGAATCTAAGAGATTTGGATTTAATTTAAAAGACGTTCTCAAGATTCTTATACAATTTTGGGGACCAGAAGTTAACATAATGTCTATGTCGCTGAACTCCCATGTAGTTGACCACAGTTCAAGTCCCGGACCCGGTGACTACAACTCACACTAGGGGCATATGCGTGTGTACCCAAGATCCCGAGAGGACAATGGACGAGAAGGGATTGTGGCGTGGCCATCCCCCCTGGGGGATGATTTCACGCTTTCCATCTCTCTGTCTCTCTCTTTCTGGAGAGCGCATGCGCCCTATAGCAAAAACCTTTCCAAAAAAAAAATGCATATAGGATGTTTCTAACAAATATTGATACTACAGAATATAAATTAGGAAGATTTTTTTTCTCAGTTCATAGGTATTTATAGACTATACAATAATATATTAAAGAGTCACAAATTTAAATGGAAAATAAATGAAGGCTAAACAAATCATAGCAGAATCAGCTAACTTATATAACTGATTATAACTCAATGGCAAAGTCAGAATTATATAGAACTTTTGGACTATGTTAACCCTAACATAAAGCAATTAGTATAAATTTGAGGTCCTACAAATAGAAATGAAGACAATATAAGAATACAACTAATCAAGGTAAAAATCAGGATGGACACTAAATTGATTAAACAAGAAAAAAGGAGGCATACATTTAAGTCCTAATATTAATGAAAATAACTTGAGAAAAAAGTATCCATTAAACATTCACAATGAACTAATAGTTCTATTTAAAATCTATTGATTAAAACACAGACTTTGTCAATGACAATGTCTGAGCTTCCTTGAAGTGGACTGCTTTGTACATCATTTATGAATCTGCTCAGTAATCAAATATGAATAATCAGCGTGTCAGTGTGTCAGTCATTTTTTTTCCAACAAGAATAATGACCTATTTAAAAAACATAAACAAAAACAAAACACTGGTTTAGCTCAACTTAAATAATCCACAATTGCATCTTAGTTCTTTCTCAAGATAGTATAGCTATTGGTAATGATCTGTGTTTATAACATTGAAGAATGCGTAGTTAAATGTTGAGATATAAAGCATTAATGTATTTTACTGCTCTTGAAGGACATTTTCAAATGACATTGGTTTTTGTCCCATTACTGTATGATAGTGAAAAATAAAACTATTGGAAAAATTTCATGGCACTGTCTGAATTTTGCTAAGAAACAGCAGTTTTGCTCACCATTATTTTGTAACACAATTGCAAAGATCAATGTACTGAAAAATTCCAATTATTTAGTATAATTATAAAAACAATTTTGTTTTTTTTTGTTGTTTCTTGTTTTTTAACCTGACAGATCCTTTATAAGTTGTATTATATGAATCAAGGAGAGATTCTCATTTTGAGAACTATTGAGAAATATCTTGAAATTTCTCTCTTTTTTTGCCTTTTGGTTAGTGTGCTTCCCAGACATTGGGGGGGGGGCAGTGAGAGGGAAAGTGAGAAGCCCCCCAGGGGTGGCCTCATGGCATTCCTTTCTCCTATTCTCCTCCTCGGATCTTGGCCTTGCACACACACACCGGGTGTGAGCTTCAAGCTATGGGTCAGGAACTCAAACTGTGGTTTGCCATTTGGGAGTACAGATGTGAGGGCTGTAAAATTTCACGGAAAATGCATATTATTAAAAAATGCATGGATTTAACCTTTTTCTGAACCAAAGTAAACTAATGCATTAATTCCATTTTTCTACAAGCCTCTACCCTTGTAAATAGATAACTTATGTTAACAGTTGGCAAATATATTTTGTGAAAATATTATCATCATGTGTAGAAAACCAACACAGGTACTGGGTTGTGGGATCCTGTGCAGAAAAGGAACAGAGAACGCCACATTCTCTCCAATCCTATGGGGCTAACTCGATATGGAAGCAGTTTAAGGAAGCTTCAGGATCTGCTTTTACTAACACCTGCTATTGATTCAAGAATGAAAAGATGAATCCTACGCAACTTGTTCAACCTTACTGGCCAGTCTCCTATAAGCTTCTGCTTTGGGGCATTCTTTATGATCTGCACTGTTCCTTAAGCTTGACCACTTGCTTGTGGGTGATAAGACTTGATAGTGACAGACTGATAAAGTTTTTCCTTCATATAGTTCTTAAATGGAGTTATCAGCACTGATACCATCTGGCAATCAGTGTGTCATAAAACAACTGCCAGGGAGCAGGGACTGCAAGCCCTTGAAGTATAAGAAGGAACCGAGACATTTTGATTCATTCTGAGATATATCTAAAGTACACTGAGGCTGCCAGGTATGGTTCAACTTTATTTCAAATAGGAAATCAACTCTTTTGATAGAAGTTGTAATAGAAACAGGTGAGAGAAAAAAAAATGAGAAGGATGGTCCAAGTCCTTAGAAAAATAGCCACTGATTTTTTTTCAAGCCACTCTCTCTGTTCTCAAAAAAAAAAGGATCACATTGAAAACTTCATATTTTAGATCAGAATAAACAAAAATATAAACAAAATATATTTTAGAAAAAGGAC
>NW_006199495.1:2013305-2014668 GCF_000334495.1 Tupaia belangeri chinensis
AAACAGAAGACAATGACAAAGTAAAAACAAAGCACAGTGAATCCCCACAGAATATTATGCTGTTTTAAAAAAAAAAGCTATTTCAAATATTAAAAATACACTATTTTGTTCTAACAGAGGAAAAGAATAATTTTATGAGAAAATTATGATAATAAAATAATAACAAAATGAGTATACTAATTTAAAATTTTGTAATAAGTCAATATATTAATAAAGTAGGCTTTAATTTTAATTACATGATTATTATATGGTTCATTAAATGAATGACAATAATTTACACAATAAATATGAATCTACTATGCCAGGGGCCATGCCTATCATTTCACATCCAACAAACATTGGGTTCGGTTTTTACTTTGAAAAATGCATAGACCACTGAGAGAACAAAAAAGCTTCCTAGCCCTTTGAGCTCCCCAAATTCTCCACATCTTCTCCAGATTTCTCAAACCTTGAATGTTCTCTCCCATCTCCTCCTATTCCACATGTGAATGTGCCTCTAATTTTATTGAACTTACCAAAGTTTTCCTTTTCAAAACAAAACTTACACATTCTTCGTTCCACCAAATCTACCTGGGATCTGACTTCTGTAACTATTTCCTCTGCTTTCTTCTTGCTCCAGTGAATGAATTATCCCTGATTTGTATTTTATCTTTCCTAACTTACAGTATGTGACACAATTGAATTCTTCCTTCTACTTTCTGGCTGCATTTGACTTCTAGAGCAGTTATCTCTTGATTCTCCTCCATTGCAGTCTAAAATCGTCTTGCAGGACCAGCAGATGCAATAAAGGTTACATCGATGGACACCTATGTAGACGACGGCAGTTCAAATTCCAGACCCGATGGCTTCAACCTCATGCCAGGCATGTGTGCATTTGTGCCCAAAATCCCAAGAGGAGAATAAAGGAGAAGGGATTGTGGTATGGCCATCCCCCAGAGTGGGGGTGATTTTTCACTTTCTGTCTCTAAGATTGTCTAGTGAGCACATTCACACTATAGCAAAAATCTCCTAAGAATAAAACAAAATAAAGTCTTCTTGCTGGATTAATCTCATCTTCCAGACATCCACATGGTAGAGGTCCCAACGTACAGTCTGGGATTCCTTCTGGCATCCATTTTCCTTCTCTAGGCAATCACAAGCAATCTCACAGCATTAAATAACATCTCTGTGCTTTCAACCCTCGTGTACAACTCTAGTCCTGATACTTTCTTGGACTATAGATTTATATTTAACAAGAGGAGTACATGAATAGTAATATAGAATATAAAAACTTACAAAAATATGGTTAGTGTAATATATTGCTTCTTAGCAATGCAGAAAAATTCATTAGAACAGAACATGTGACAATTTACTTTATATATAT
>NW_006199495.1:2015717-2044544 GCF_000334495.1 Tupaia belangeri chinensis
TATATGTATAATATATATATAATATATATTATTGCCTAGCTAAAAGTTAACATGCTATGGGGACTGGTCAGTAGCATGGCAATAAAATGCAGCCCCCTGCAAAGCTGACCCACATAGAAAGGTTCCAGGTTTGCATCTGGAGACTTCTCTGAGAATCCCAGTCATGTGGGTACCCATAATCCAGGGCTGACTGAAGAGGGCATCAAAGACTCTGATGAGGGTACTGCTGCTTAGCTCTCTGTTTCTAAGTCTCTCTTGCTCGTGATAAAGAATAAATAACATGTTTTTTTAATCTACCTTATATTTCTAAAAAAAAATGTAACATGCTCTTCTGTTTGGGGTATAATACTTTGCCTCTAACTTTATTCTATGAAGAATTTTCTTGCCTTTTAAACAGTAGAAAGAACAAATATATACGTTTCTTGTATATGAAAGATGGTTTCTTTTGCTAGTACTTTTGCTGTATCCATATATTCAATTGTTGTTATTAAGCACACGCTATATCCAGGCATTTTTTCTCTTAAGTTAAGTTTTGATAATATCAACAATTCAGAGACCATCATGTATATTTCATTGAATAAAATGAAGCTATTAGTTTAATGTACAGAGTTTGCTTCATCTCTCTAAAAGACAATATCTAGTGAAAGTTTTGTGATAGAAAAAAATAACAGCTTCCAAATATCATAACGTAAAATATTCTCAGAAAATAACCTACATACAACTCTGGAACTTTCATGAAGAGATCCAGATCCATCATATGGTGATGTGTCAATCTGACGTATCAATGTTTATAAAACATAGAGGAAATTGTGTTTGCATTGTGTAGGTTCCCCTGGTCACCCCAGCTTCATATCTTGGGCCTGAGCAAGGAACTCAGAGAATCAGGGCTGCTCTTGTGACCAGTCAGCTGTATGGTTTGCCCTACATTTTGGACTCCTGCCAGGGCCTAGGCACCAATGATCACCCTAAGTCTCTGATAAAGTGTTTATGTTGTTGTCCCAAACCCTGAAAGATCAAGCATGTTGCTAAATCCAAATTTGTGAAACTCTCATATAAAGTACATAACACAACACTCCTTAAGGACAAACATGAGCAGAACATCTTTTTCCAACGTTTGAAGAGAGAATGCTGAAGCATTCTATGTGCATGTTCTCCTAATAAAACCACTGACATCCTGACAGTGCTTCTTGCTTTGGAAATAGCACTGGGCCCATCTTGGGAGGATTTGGAGAAATCCACTGTAAGAGTTCCCCTGTCCCTGGGTTTGAGGCAACTCCAACCAATGATGCAGTCAGACAAAAAAACACTTTACATACTTGAATTCAGAGAACAATTTCATGCAAATTGAAATTTCAAACCTCATTTGAATTACTGACAGAAAATATATACCCTGTGTCTCCTTAACAAAACCTGAATGATGTTTTTGTGTTTAAGGTTCTTCTTGAATATTGAATGAGTTGCTGCGACATGCCAAATATTGTCTTAACAATTGAGAATAAATAAAGAAATCTGACACTATTTCTATCCTCAAAAAGTTAGCAGTAAGAAAAGAGAAAATAATATTCTAATTGAACCAAAAGTTTGACATATATTTACCAAAGAACAACTTTAATAAATGCTTAAGAAGTTCAACACATTTTAAAATTCTTAACACCAGCAAAAAAAAATTAGATGAAAGAAATGATTCACTGGAAAATGTATTTTCATAAATTTTTAATAATCAATTATTAAAATCCAATTAACAGTAAAATAAAATGTGGAAAAAAGTAAGAAACTGAATGTTAGGAACAGTGATAGAAAGCAAAGTTTTTGTAATTTGTTGCTATGAAGAAAAAAGGTTTATTTTCAACCATATTCTGTGAAAGCTAATTTATGATTTAGCAAATTTTCATACTACAAATATCTATGATGTGTGTAGAAAAAAATACAACTCGAATATTTTAACTTCTTTTTACAAGAGGTACCCATATGGGCAGAACCATATTTAGCTAATCATGTGAGATATTCACCTTAAACAATAAAATCATACCTCATTTTCAACAGGCTCATCTTTAGAAAGGCATTTTAAAGAAAAGATGTTTTATTTCCAATGAAATCTTAAAATATATTCCATTCTGCAAAACGTACTATGAAACTTTACATAGTAGCAGTGACAAATAAATAATTTTCATGTGTATGATACAGTGTTATTTTCCTACTTATTTAGACACCAGGAGAAATATTTATGTATAAAACTGGAAATCACTGTTGTAGGTATAGTTGAAGACATGGATTCTCTCCCATGCACAACCTTTGCTGATATCTGACAGCAAGAAGTGAAGCTGATTTATTGAATAATTTTCAATATGTGGTATGATGTAGAAACAAACCTATTTGATTCATATGTTGGATTACAAATTTTCAAAATTCCAGTACTGTGGATGCTGGCCGGTCATCACAATATGACAAAGAGCAGGGAGGAGATTCATGAGCTATGCCAGCATGGAATCTCAATGCAGAGAAATGTCCTTATTCTAAATTCCTAAAGGAGCTAAAAAATAGCCTTTTCTCTCTTTTTTTTTTTGACATTCTTATTCATGACAAATTAGAAATTAAATAGCCTATCTAGTGTAAGATTTTCAAATTGTGGTCCATTTGTTCAATTTGATAATAAAATTTACCTTAAAAAAATCCATGTTTTATATAAAGTTCTTATCTATGCTCGATAAAACTGCAACACATAATTCTGTAGCCAGAGCTTTCCAATTAGCATACTCATGTTTGACAGCAATTTTGATGATCGTGTGACAGCTTCAGTATAGCTTCAAAATTGAAAGTGCCATGGATGGGCAAATATATTCTGGATTGCCATTTCTTTTGGAAATAGAAATCAAACTGTGAATGAAATTCAGTTGTATGAAAATCTGGTTCCCTTCTGCAGAATTCTTGGGTAAGCCTTAAAAGCCTGGCTCACAGTACATTTTAACACGTTTTTAATGAAATAAATTCTGGTATAGTATCCAAATTATATTTTTAAAGTATTTTGTTATGATTGGGCTGAACAATTTGGCACTTCAAATAAAAATCTTTTATATTTGAAGTGCTAAACTGAAAATAAACAAAAACAACAAAAAATAAAGTTAAAAAAATAAACAAAATTAAAATATAAAATGTAAATAATTAAACCACATGGTTATTCATATATTGTATCTGCTTTTACATTAGGAGAGACACATTTTCACTTACCATGTAGGATTCAGGTACTCCCATCCACACGAGAGACACTAAAGACCTTAAAATATTTGTTAAAAATACTAATACAAACTGTGAAACAATACTAGATAATATCCAAGGGATACATTGTAAGTATGTTTCTGAAGTGGACAGGATTAAAGAAGAAAATCACGTAATTCTTTTACAAGTAAATGCATTTTAAATCTTAGCAATGACATCAAGGCCAAAGCAAGTCAGTTCATAGCATACCCACTGGGGAGTGCCAAGGAGATAAGACGCATATTGTTGATATTGAATGCACTCGATAATCAGTTGGTTTATCGTACTATTCTATGTTCTGTGAAATGCTTCTATATGGAATTACCTTAGTAAACTACTTCAGGGCTACAGTCCTCCTTTAAGTACTTATATGCAATAAATATGACATATTAGGAGGGTTTAAAAGTTATTTTAAAATAGAATTAACGCCCAATTATATTCATATCAAGAATTAGAAAATATGGCAACTTAGATAGTTACTACATGTGTGTGTGTGGGGGGGGAGAATGTGGGTTAGGAAACTAGAATGGAATAACCCTTTTCAATTAAAAATAAATTTCCTGTCCCTGTTAAATAGGGATACTGAATGGGACATTTTGATAGCTATATGAGTAAGTCTATAAACCTTCTATCAAAATATTTTATTTATTTTTGAAGATTTCATTTCATCGTGAGATCTAGAGAATTATTTTTTTGGCCCTGCAATAGCTTTGAAATATTGGCCAAGTTATTTAACATTTTAGAATCTCAACCGTCTTCTCTCTCAAGAGGAAACTATTAATCAAAGCCACCTACTGTGATAAGGATAAAATGAAACAATACACATGAAACATAAATATGACTAATCACGTAAGTAACACACAACTGTTATGATTGCTTTTGCCAGATGTTTTAGAGTGCCAATAAACTGTGAGCCAGATAAACACATACAGCAAAAATTTCTTACATATTTTAGATTCAATCTTTAGTTTCTTTATAAAGCAACAAACCAAGCAACTTTTTTTTTTGGAGTACATGTACCCCTTATGTACTCGCTGAGGAGAGAGACAGAGACTGTAAGAGGGAAAGTAAGAAATCACCTGCCCCCAGGCAGTATTGCCCAATCCCTTCTCCTCCATTCTCTTCCAGAGATTTTAGCCATCATGCACACACACGCGGTTGTTGTGAGTTTCAAGCCACATGTCCGGTACTCCAATGTGGTTGGCTATGTGGGAGTGCATAATCACTACTCTTTATATACATTTAGAGAGATTTTTGCTATAGGGCATGTAAGCACGCCAGAGAGACAGGAAGTGAGAAATGATCCTCCCCCCCACCCCCACCCAGTAGGGATGGCCAGGAAGCAATACCTTCTCTTCCATTTGGCTCTTCAGATTTTGGGCCCTCATGCATGCAAATGTGTCTGGCCTGGGTTTCAAGTCGTCAGGTCCAGGACTCAAACCACAGTCAGTCATGTGAAAGTCCACCAACATAATCATTACACCATGTACTGGTCCCTATACAGAAAATTTTTAAGGGCTAAGATTTGTTTTACTAGTACTGCTTCAGACCCAAAATCAACTATAATTCAATGACAGAATAATTTTTGAGAAATAGACTTCATACAAATACATTATTTTTCAAAGATTGACTCAAGGAACAACAGCTAGTGTAATGGTTATGTCGCTAAATTACCATGTAGTAAACCATGGTTTAAGTCCCACCCAGCTGCTTAAAACTCATGCCAGGTGCATGTGTGTGTGTGCCCAAGATCCTGAGAGAATGGAGGAGAAGGGATTATGGTGTGGCCATCCACACTGGAGGGTGATTTAGTGCTTTCTATCTCTCTTTATCTCTCTTTCTTTCCTGTGAGCACACATGCTCTGTAGCAAAAATCTCTCTAAAAAGAGATTGACTCAAAACAAAAGCATCATTTTAATCATTTCTAAATGATATGTGAATGACCCCTGATATACTCAGCAGTTAAGAAATTCACTAATAATCTAATAGATATCTTTACTCCTTTTTTGACCTTACATCAGATCTTTCCTCATTAATGATCATTCATTTTTGTTTATTCTTATCATTTCTCTTCCAGTCTAATTAAAACCAATAGATGAAAAGAAAAAAAAAATCTATGATGACATAAAAAGTAAAGAAGACTAATCTACAAAGAGCTCAAAACTGTCACAAGGAAAAATCTCTAAATGCAGAGTTAGTTTGGTTGGTATTTCTCCTAATAGCATGCTATGATACACCTAAGATTTTAAGAATATCTTCCTCAGTAAACTTTTCTATTTTGTGAATAGTTTTGGATTGTTTTTATTTAAGATGTAACATTGACAAAAGAAACATGAAATAGAACAAATCTAAAGAAAATAAAATCTTGGGACCAGCAGTTAGCGTAATGGCTATGTTACTGGACTTCCATGTAGTCAACTGTGGTTCGCATCTCAGACCTCGTGGCTTAAAACACGCCGGGTGCATGTGCGTGCGTGCCCAGGATCCCAAAAGGAAAACAGAGGAGAAAGGATTGGGGCATGGCCATCCCCCTTGGAGAGGGGTGATTTTTCACTTTCTGTCTCTCTGTCTCTCTCTGTTTGTCTGGCGAGCACACGTGCGCCCTATAGCAAAAAAACAGAAAGTAAAATTTTCCTCAAACACACTGCTGCAAAATAATCACATTTGCTGAACTTTTTTCTAAACGTTGTCTTTACACACCCTCACACAAACACACATACACCCAGGAAGTATAGCACAGATGTGTGAAGTTGTACATTTAGATACATTTAGATGGATTCATGGTATATACACCATCTTGAAACTGTTACTGGACTCAACATTACACTATAAACATTATCTATTGCATATAATACATAAGCTTATGGATCGTTTCCAAATTTCCAGCATTAGAAACAATCCTGCAATGAACAATGAGTGTCCATTAATACTGCCAACACTGCATTGGGATAAATTCCTAGAAGTGGAATTCCTTGAAGAAGGTGTATGACTGCACACTAGTTTTGGAAAGTCTCTGTTAATAAAGATTTATACCTACAATAAATTAGAATGGTTAATTTCCCAGTCTTCCTAATAGAGGGCTTTATCAATCTTTCTAATTCTCTGGGATGAAAAAATGTGTCATTATTATTGTTTGGCCAATAAAAATGAGCTTGGGCATCTTTAAAACGTTTTTTTTTTTTTTTGCCATGTTTAAATTCAATAGTTACTTGTCTTTCATTTTTCTCATTGATCTTAACTCCTAATGTGCAGTGAGGATATTCCTGTCTGTGGCACGGCTTGTCAGTTCTATCTCCATTTCTATCACGTGTCTCTCCACTTGCTCTTCTTTCTTTTGTTTGACTTTAATTAGCCTCAGATACACCTCAACTGCATCATCCTGTTTCAACTCTATGCTCTTGCTAATAGCTGTATACACAAGAATCAATTCATATCTATTTAAAACAATATCAGATTCCACAGATATTTCATGATATAAAGTACTACCCATTAATTTAAATAAAAGTCAAATCCTATCATGGTCTACAAAAGCTCTCTATCATGGTGCTTCATTTCTAACCACTCTCTCATGTATCCACTATGTATCACTGAACAGCAAATATCCCCAAACAGATGCATAAGGCCGCTAACATTTATTTTTCCTTACTATTTCCAAGGGTCATGGATCTAGCAGAAACTTAGCCAAGCAGTTCTGCATCAGGGTCTTTAATGAAATTGTAGTCAAATTGCTGGCTGAATTTGCAAACTCTCAAGACTTAGGGGGGCTTGGGATTTAGCTCTAAACTCATTCCTGTGAGTTTGGCTGGATCCTTTAGTTTCTCCCCTTATGAGCCTCTGGACTTGGTTGCTCACAGTCAGGTTTCTGCCAAAACAAGTGACTCAGAGGAAGAAATAAAAGCGACTAAGAAGGAAGCCACAGTGTCTTTTATAACTTTATCTCAGAAGTAAAATACCATTATTCCACTGTATTCTACTGGCACACAGTCCAATCCCCACACAACGTAAAAAGACTCCCCATGGCAGAGATCACTGAGGGCCTCCTTAGTGGTTTGTCACCATACCTCGCTAACTAGGCTCATCTTTCTATTTCTCACATATTCTAAGCTCATTTTCTCTTTGAAACTTGGTATTAGCTGTTTTTTCTCGGTCTGCAACAATTTTTTCCAGATCATAGTATTTCTTACTCTAATGTCTTGTTCAGTTCTCAGTTCAAATGCAACCTCCTTTTAAAAATGCAATTGCTCTAACTTGTTTACTTATTAACTTTTTCATTCTCCCCTCTTTATTAGAATATATGCGCCAAAAGAGTAAAGAATATCTACCTTGTTCACAAATACGCATAAAGCAAATACTTGACAAATAAATATTGCTGTACAAGTTTTCTATATGCTAACATTTATCTCTGAGGGAAAAAAAAAGATATGATAGTAAACCTTTTTATTAAAAATATTACTTAATTTTATTTATTCATTTTATCTTTTAATTTGACCAGTATGAGACAGAGAGAGAGAGAGAGAGAGACTGAGAAAGGAAGTCACCAGGTCTGGGACTCAAACCATGGTTGGTCATGTGGGAATGTCCAGTGCCTTAACCACCATGCCACCTCCTGGTCCTGACAGTAAACCTTTTTAATATAATATGTATGACAAATATATCCACTTTTTTCATTTTACATCTAATTTATTTTTCATTTTGGCATGCAGATATATTATATGCAGATTTCAACTACTGCTTTTTTTCATTATGCTTAATTTTTTATATCAAATTATCAAGTAAATGTAGGCTGCTCTATAATAAGCCTATGGAGCAATAGCTGAAGTGTACAGTACATACTGCCGACGAGACCAGGTCTTCGACATTCCCTCCTGTGAGGGAATGACAGCTGCGCTGGACTTCTCATTTCTTGACAGTGCTAAGCTTGCTCTTCTCTAGGGGCTTTGAACCTACTACCCTCTTGTCTTTTTATATTGCCAGGCAACGGATGCACTCGTGAGAGATGGAGAAACAGAAAGAGATACAAGGAGAAAGCATCTTCCAGTGGGGCATGGTCTTGTCCCACCCCCTTCTCCTCTACTACCTGACAAGAATTTACTTCGGTTTCTGTGGAAGGGGGATGAGGAGAAGGAATAATACTAAAGGAAAAGATAATATCACACGCATTTTCCTAAACCATCCCAAAGTAATTACTGCACCATGTGCTTTCCACATGAGGATATTTAGTTTCAGAGAATCTAAATTTTCCAAAATCATAAAAATAATACTGAAAAAAGTAACCCCTCTTGACTTAGTTTTCAAGGATGCTGAAGATATCCTTTTTTGGTTATTCTACTCTATAGTGGCAAGCCTGAATCAACATATTGAAAATTTTACAAGTGGGTTGATTTCTTCAGTAGCCATTTTTCATTCTTGTATGTTCTGATCAAGATCCATTGATAATAAGGGAATCATTAATGTGCGAATACAAACGCACACACAAATATATAAAACGGCTAATATTAGGCAGCATTCACCGAATTACATCAACTCTATTTTTTCATGACAGTAAAGTGCACATGCATCTTCCATAAGGGAATAGCAGTATAAAGCACATATGCCTTTCTACAAACAATACTCCTTTATATTTATCATGCCTTCCTTTCAAAAGAGCACATATCAAACTGAGCATGCTAGGTACTTAGAAAAGTCTAGAAGCATTGCAGTATTTTTTCTCTGGGTAACGATTTTGAAGCTCATTTAGTGCAGGCGCTTTCACGTACTGTTAATTTTTACATTTTATATTTTGTAATGCATATTTTTCTGGTATGTACAGACATTTATCCTAATTAAGTGCTATTATCCTGCCTCATTAATTATTCTATTTGTGCTTACTGGATTTGTAATTTTTTTTTTGCCGTGTTTATTTGATGACCATTCTCTTCAAATAATCAGTCTTTTGTTAAGTTTCCTGAGTTTAACTGCTGTGCCACACAGATCAAGAAATGGCAAGCATCCAGATCTGGGATTTGTTCACTTTTTTTTTTTTTTTTTCTCCTGCTTGTTACAAATGACTTACTATAAATACTGTTAAAAGTATTTCCTAGACTAAATTTTAAAATAGAGTAAGATTGCAGGGAATACTTTCTGGGAAGATTTTATCTCCCAATAAGAACTGTTTTGTAAAACTTGGACTTTCTACAGCTGCTGAATTTTTGAGTTTCCTAGGAGACTGTAAGCTAGCGTCACTTTCTTAAAAACGATGAAAGCTCTCTTTAGTCTGGGTCTATGCCTTGTTGATTCACAAGAATGAATCCTTTGATAAAAAGACTAGACAAGAATGCATGCATTTGGTGATGGAGTTTAAAACTATTTATGACAAATTTTATGTAAAACTATAAAATCACAGAAGTGTGATAAGACATTACAATATAATACACATACATAATTATACCTGAGTTTTCTTTTTGTCTAATCAGCACCTTTCAGGAAAATAAAAACATACAGAAAATGGTGCCTGCTTGCTTCTCTCCCTTTATCTCTTTTCTTCCTCTTTCTTTTTTTTTCTCTTTCCCTCCTTCTCTCTCTTTTTCTTTCTTTCCAAATTTCAAAAGCAAAGATAGATCGATTCACAAAAAGGCCTTTCAAATTGTTTAACACTCTATTAACAGTGCTCTATATTGGAATTTTTATGACTAATCAACAAGATAAATCATTATATATAAACATCTCATTTAAGGATTTATATTTCTTATTTTCTCCATCAAATACCAATTACAATGTTTTACACAGAGTTGGCACTTGGTAAATATTCCAGAAGTGTGTTGATTTTTATTACAATTGTTTTGGTTTATATCCATGGGGTATTAGTGAGGTAACCAAACTTTCATTAAATGTGTAATTCACCTCCATGATGCTATAGTGTTTAAATCTTTCTATACAACCCCCTGAAACTTAATAAAAAGCTATGCCATTTATGAAATACCACATAAGAACCAGGAAGTTTTTGAGGAATTAAGAAATTCAATTGTTGAGTTCTCACAACCTTATAAATGGAGGATTACAGGCAGTGTCTCTTATGAAAAATTACATATTACATTTTAATAATCTTAAAAGTAAAAACCAAATATAAGCAACTGCTCAAAAGCTAAACAGAGGCTGTGACACTGAGGAGGGGCGAGGTCATGCTCTTTTTACCTATAACCCCACACGCCATGTTTGAACATGTTTTAGCAAGAGTTTATGTTTAGCTCCTATTTCATCTCAGGTTAAGGTCAGCAGGGGGCTCTCTCATCATGGTTTCTCAGACTCTGGGCTCAACTTTGTGCATACGCAGCGTGTCCTCAGAAGACACCATGTGATTTAGATTCTATGCTTCCACAATCATCCGAGTCGTACAAAAGGTTTCAGGCAAAAAAACAACACATACCACTCCTGCTCACACTCCGTTGGCTGCAGCATGTCACATGCCGAGTGTGAATTTCAGAGAGAGGTAAGTACAGTTCTTGCACATACTCCAAACCAGTGAGAACTGCAAATGCTTGCTAAACGCCTTAAGTAATTGTGAAAGCTATGGTTTCAAGCAGAACCAGCCTTTTGTAAGGTACAAAAATAAATAAATAAATAAATAAAGCAAGCTTGAAAGATAAATAATTTTAAATTAATTCTGTTTAGTTTGTTCACTAATTTTTTTGTGTGTAAAAGCCTAAACATATTCCTTGTTTGCATCCTTTTTGGTTCCTCTGACTGTCTCAAAAGTCAGAAAAGAAAACACTGTTCTGACTTAAAAAAAAAAAACATATTTTAGATATATTGTTCCAATTTACCTGGTGAATCACAGAAAATCTGTTGGTTTTACCTATCCAACATGTTTACAAAATCAGAATTACAGGTTGAAATAAAAGCAAGTTTTAAAGTTACAATGATAATCTACACTATAGTAAGAATAATAAACAGCTAGCAGTTCTTTGGTGCCGAGTAAGTGGTTCAGATTCTTATTTAATGCTCACAGCTCTCATTAGTAGATATCATTATCATCATTTAATAGTGAGAAACCAGCATACAGACATTCAGTTATCGGCCCAGAGTCAAACAGCAAATAATGAAGATAAAATTCACATGTGGAAGTCTGACTGGAGAGTCAGAAAATCAGGTTTTGTTTTTGTTTTTTTAAATAGTATCCATTATTTCTTCCATGAGAGGAAGTCAGAGACAGAGAGCGAGAAGAATAGAGAAACAGGGGTCCCCAGCAAGATTTTCATGCCACAATTTATCCCCCATTTCAGTTAGCCCAGATCATGGAAACACGTACGCATGCCAGGCGTGCCCAGGGAGGCCCCAAGATTCAAACCTAGGACCTTAACCATGTGAAACCCACAGTGCCATCATTGTGGGGTAGAGTGCTCATGTTTCCAAAAATAAAAAGAGGTGTCCAAGTAATTATAATCATTGAATGAAAAAGACAAAGGAAATGAAAAATAATTTTTATTTTATAATTAGCTACCTCATGTGTTTGTTAAATGTTTGTACATATTATTCATGTTCTAGTCACATACATTTATTAACCATTATGTGTACTGTTTATGCATTATTTTGCCTATGCATATTAGATTTTAAGGAAAATTAACAGATAGCATTTAATATTTCTTTGCATAATTCTGAAGTTTGGAAAATGACATAATATGTATAAAAATGCTTCATAAAGAGTAAGTATAATAGACTCACATAGAGAAATATCATTATTCTCTTTGTAAAATCTTACCAAATAAATAGTATGGTATACTATGGTACACAGTATAGCAAAACCACCAGGTTATTTAGATATTATTAGGGGATTCTATTGGGAGCATTTAGGGCATAGTCAGTAAGTCAATGTAACAGAATTTATTAGAATCTGCAGGACTAGGAAATTGTATCCTAGGGAAATGTATCTATTTCCTACATGAAGACAGATGAAGTGGCCAGAGATTCCTGGAGTTAGTGTGCTCCCAACAAAATGGGACTTTTTTGGTGCCTGGTCCGGCAAAGGGGAGGAAGAGAATAAGAGCAGAGTTACTGGGAGAAGTAACAGACCAAAGAAACTCAACAGGAAGAGCAAAAGAAGGCAGGCTAAAAAGAACAAAAGCCCAAGTACATGAAAAGACCATATTCAGGGGCATTAAACTCAAGTGTGAGAAATGGAAAAATATTTCCTCTTACTAAACTCACTCTTTTGCAAGTTTTCATTCTACCCGATAACATAAAACAGAGGTAAACACAGTCAAGCACAGGTTCTTGTATTCACCTAAGAATTCTCCCTTCCTAATTCTGCATGGCATCAAGAAGTTTAGGATAACCACTAGCCTTTCTGATTTTGGTTCCCACTGCTTTGTGACTTGTGACTTCTGGGGGTGGCTGGCATCTATTTTGGTGTCTATAATGGAGCTGCCCACAGCTCCATTATAATCCCTGTGACTTGATGCATCTTTCAATATACATCATAAAAAGTACTTTGTCTTTGGAATTTAATGGAACTAAATATACAACCTAATCTATTGTGCCTCAGTTACTTGCCTCATAAATACAGAAATTAAATATAGAAGATTTTATTAAGAATTTCACTTCAGTTTGAAGTATAGAACTCAATTGTATAAAATCTTGATAATTAAATTTCTATGATGATTTTTATGGACATAAAAGTACATATTATAAAGTAAAGAACGATTTTTAATACATGAATACAACGCATGATAATCAAATCAGTACAATAAACATATCCGCCATCCAAAACATTATGAAATGAAATTAAAACGACTTACTAGAGGGCTAGCTGGTAGTTAAGGCAGCTAAATCCCACATGGCTGCCAAGAGACTTGTGAAACACACCAGGCTTGTGTGCATGCGTGAAAGAGAACAGATTATGGCATGACAGATCCTTATGCGGGTGTTTCCTCACCTTCTCTTCCTCTCTCTCTTTCTCTCCACTGAATGCATGTGCTGCCTTGCAAATTAAAAATAAAATAACTTAGTACGAATTCCAATTTTAATAGTGTCAGAAATATGTCTGTATGTTTTGTTACAATATCCAAGGCAATTTTTAAAAAAAAATATTATTCCATTATGTGCACCTGGAAAAAATACAGTTTTCAACAAACAAAATATTTTGAATTCTATTTAAAATTATCAATGTGAGGGTATATTATTTTCTGGGGTCTTAACTGTTTTCATGTTGCAAAACTGAATGATGATTATCTATAACAATAATTGTCACAAGACCATTTTCCCAGCAGATGACAAATATCTTAAATTATGTTCTTAACTTTTGAATTAGGCAGTTTTAAGTTGAGATAAAGTTCAATAATTCAACATTACCAACTGACCTCAATGTAGGACTCAAGAATAAACTATGAAATCCCATGAGTGATTTTGATATTTCCCCATCTGGGATTCTCATTTCCATGACCAAATGATTGAAAGTAAAAAACGAAATTGGAGAAAAAGTAAAATGGTCTTTGAAACCTGGAAATATACTCTATTTTATAATAACTGTTTGCCAAATATTTGTTGGTTTTAGTAATTTAAAGTGTAAAGATGCAATTAAGATTAAATCCTTCTTGGAATTTTAGTTATGATACTAACTTTAATTGTAATAGCTAATTTATTCTATTAGTTAATGGAATATTATTAGTTCATTAAATGGATACTTAAACCCCAGAATGTACTATAAAATGAACAATAGAAGATGAATCAAGAGAGACAAAGGTTAACATCTGCTGTAGAGTTATAGTCATGGAAACGTATTTAGGGAGCGTGGCCAATGCACACCTGGTAGAGCATAATTTGATTAATTGTAGCCAGTATGAATTCAGGCAGAAGAGGTCATGCTTAGCAAACCTCTTACCATACTTTGAAGCTATTATTGCCTCAATACATTGAAATTCAATTCATAAAGTATAGTAAAACTTTAGGAAAGCTCTGGGTGAAGACCATCACATGATATTAATAGATAAACAGCCAGGTAATGGAAAGTAAAATTAATTAGGATGGGAGAGCATCTGAGGAAGAAAAGGCAAGAATATCAGGCTGCAAATATTTCAGACTGAAATAATTCATGATAAAGACAGAAATTGTTAAAACTTCCTGTTCTCACAGACTAAAGTGAAAGATTAGCAAGGTAAACTATGAAATATCATGTTTTGTGGCTACATTAAAAGCCTTGACACTGAGAAAAACACAACAATAGAGAAACACTATAGTCATATAATTGGAAGTCTGTATTTTTTTAAAAGATTTTTTTGCTATAGGTCTTATGCACTCACCAGAGAGATAGGGACAGATAGACAGTAAGAAGTCACACCCTGGAGGGGATGGCCATGCTGAAATTCTTTCTCCTCCAGTCTCCTCTCAGGATCTTGGGCACACACGCACAAACACACACACACACACACACACACACACACACACACACACACACATGCCTGGCTTGAGTTTTAAGCTGCCAGGTTCAGGACTGCAGTTAACTACATGACAACCATCACACCATCTTCTGGTCCCATAATTCTGTATTTTGTGTTATGACTTTTCAATTTGTAGAAAGGATGCACATTAAATAAAGCCCAGAGAAGACATAATCTATATACTGCCTATCACATATGCAGAAGAAATGCAAAATTATATGAATATCTAAAAGAATTGTCTTCTCAAGATATCCAAAAGTCAGAGGACTAACATAAAGCAGAAATGAATTCAATTTATTAACGTAAGTCTAGCTAATTCAATTATATTTATAAATTATTTCCTATGCTACAATGTATTTCAAAATCTAAAATTTAAATCTTTCAGTTATATAACTTGTAAAGGTTTATAGAAAATCTGTGCTCTATTATATTTTGTACTGCAATAAAAATTATAGAATGTGGGAGCAGCAGTTGGTGTAATGGCTATGTTGCTGGACTCCCATGTAGTCAACTGTGGTTCAAGTCCTGGACCCAGTAGCTTAAACTCATGCCAGGCAAAAGTGCATGCATGCCCAAAATCCCAAGAGGACAATGGAGGAGAAGAGACTGAAGCATAGCCATCCCTCCAGGGTGTAATTTCTTGCTCTATTTCTCTCTGTCTTTCTGGCGAACACAAGCACCCTATAGCGAAAACCTCTCTCCAAAAAAAAATTATAGAACGCAATATTTGTATTGAACCTAAATTCTCTTGTATAATATTCAATTTAGGGTACCAGCAGTTAGCATGATGGCTATGTCGCTGGACTCCCACGTAGTCGACCGCCGTTCAAGTCCCAGACCTGGTGGCTTAAACTCACGCCAGGCGCGTGTGTGTGCGTGCCCAAGATCCCGAGAGGAGAATGGAGGAGAAGGGATTATGGTGTGGTCATTCCCCCCTGGGGGGTGATTTCTCTCTTTCTATCTCTCTGTCTCTGTCTGTCTGTCTGTCTGGTGAGTGCACATGCCCTATAGCAAAAACCTCTAAAAAAAAATTCAATTTAGTATTTATATGCTAAAAAGTAATATTTTATTATAATGTAAATTAGACATTTTAATCCTATTTGTAATTATTAATTTAAAAATGTTTCTTTGGCTTATCACCTGCTTTTTTTCCCTTTTTATTGGAGTGAAGAATAACATAAGGTCTGGTAAACAGTGACAGCATGATTAAAAAATGATTTAATCATTTATTAGTTGGCCAAGAAAACACCTCCCTTGATTTATTCATGATCAAAAAGTCAGTCTTTAGAAACAAATGTAATTAATAATTAAAATACATGCATGCACGTGCACATGTGCATGCACATACATACATACATACACACATACACACACATACACACACACACACACACACACACACATACATGCTCAATGGGTAAGAGTAGCCACTTACAGATGTAAACCCCCAAAAATAGTGTATAAACTTGTTTGCAATAAAGTGTAAACAAGCTGCTGATGAAATTGGGCTGTGTTTCAACTTTCTGTCAATAGTCCTGTGTGTATCCCTAGGAAACATGCCTCGATTTGGATGATGTAAAGAAAGTGTAATCTGATCCAATTATAGAGAAATATGTCGGGGAAAAGTAAATCACGATGGTCATAAGGAAATAAAAATACAGAAAAATAATGTAAAACAAATATATGGGGGATGTTCAAGGAGTTCATGAAAAATGGGATTAAAGTATGAATTTATTTATTCAGTAAAAAAAATTTTTTTGAAAGCCATGCATAATTTGCTCATAAAATGCATTTCCATAAATATTTTGAAGAGCCTCTTACATTGAATGCATTGCCTCTGTTGGTCAACACAGCAATAGTAGCTAACACACACTCATGTGCCCAAGTAAATATCAAGCAAATATCTAAGTGCTTAACACTTACTAACTTATTTCAATTTAAACTGACTTTTTTTTTTTCTATTTGGCAGATAAGGAAACTGGGGAACAAAGAGGGCAAGTACCAGGAACACGATCATACTTCAGGTAAATCGTGGAGTTGGTGCGACCTAACAATCCAATGTGAACCACACATGTGGTGGTGTTTTCTGTAGCCACATTTTAAAAATTCAGCATAAGGTGATATTAAATATAATATGTTTGATTTAAATCAATGTATTCAAGCAATATAATTGCAATATATTATCAAGACAAAAATTGTTGAGATTTTTACATTAGTTTTTCATGATACTCTTTGAAATTCAATATGCAATTTACATTCAGATCTCGACTGAGACTTGCAACATTTTAAGTGCTCAGTAGCTCTTACACGGCTAAAAACTATCATACTGTCATGTGTTGTTTTAAAGGCTAAGGGCTCTAAAGTGTTAGGCATTCTGCCTTCGAAGAGGTCTACTCAGTGAAAATGTTCTTTCAAGTTTTTCTTGAAGGTAGGGTCCTCTAATTTCGGATGTCGGTCCAAACCTACCAAATAATCAACTGGAAATGGTTCTTCTGGAGGAGAAAAAAAGATGTACTATAAACCTTCGGTGACAATTTCTATCTAATTTGTGATTCCATTTGTAATTATCAATTAAAAATGCTTATTTGGCTCATCACCTGCTTTCTTCCTCTTTTGGTTAGAGTGAAGAATAACACAAGGTCTGGTAAACAGAGACAGCAATTCTGAACCTACAAAGCTGGAGACTCGTCCTTGTAGATTCTGGCCTTGGCTTGCTAAAAGCTAACAGGCTTTTTTCTGTTCACTCAACAGATAGCTAGTATGTGTCCAAGTTACTGTAATGTAAATGTGTTCAACTTACTCACTTTCCCTCTCACTGTCTCTGTTTCTTTCCAGCAAGCATACATGCACTATGGCAAAAATGTTAAAAAAAAAAAAAAAGATGATTCACATATGTGTCCGTGCACATAATATGATAATAGTAGTCATAGTCAATAGTACAAACACAGTTCTAATTTTGTGAAATGCATGAATCTCAGTTACTGCAATTTAGTAAAATAATGCTAGCTCCCTACAATGTATCACAAATACAATTCCTGTGGCGTATTGATTGTAATTGAATATAGACTCCACAAAAGAGTACTACTAGCTCTTCAGTACATCACTTACGCTCCGCATGACAGCAGTGGGTCATGATCAATGACCAATTCCTTATTTCTTTCATAGTTGGAGAGTGATTGGCCACTGTGTGTCTATTCAATTCATACTCAGAAAGCAAAACCTGAAGCTCCATTGCCTCATTATCACCTAGTGATAAATATACATGTCATTTAACAAAAATAAATAATGAAAGAGGAAACTGGCTGACAAAAAATGGAAGTGTAGGAAATCATAATGCGATACAATTCAAAATGAAGGTAAATAGAGATATAGAAGAAATAAACTGACGTGGAGATGTTGACATTGACACAATTAAAGAAACTTTAGATATGATGCCAGAGGAACTTTTTTTAAAATTTAATTTAATTTATTTATTTTTTTCATTTCATTTTCTTCCATACATTCAATCACATTATTATTTGTCTTACAAAATGGATATTTCAACAGGTGAACATTTCTCCCTATTGCAGTTGATAAAACTACGAAATGTCAACAGATAATACCACACCTCTTTGTGCCATTGATGCTTTGCAGAGGAACTTTTTTTAGGAAGATGTGGACACATACATGTACAAAATAAATACAAACAAACAAAAACAACAAAACAAACAAAACAAAAAAACTGTTAGCATTGAAAAAATGATATTTCAGAGGAATAGACATGAACAAAAAACTTCACATTAATGGAACTCTTGAAGGAATTTCATGGAATTCTTGATGGTGTTTCAATACCACGAAAGAATAAAATGGTGGAAGCTGATTCCAAATGAGAAAAAAATCTGTATATATGATGTCCCAGGCTGAGAGCGCAGTAAGTGGAAAACTGAACTACAGGGCTGGAAGGTACGTGAATGACTACAGTGGATCCTTGGCTAGCCTGAACATTCATCTGTGTTTGTCCAAAGTCCAGAGGAGGTGGAGGGCTGACAAAAGGGAATGGAGGCATTATGAAACCCCATCAAGGATACTTCCCTCTTCTCTCTCCCTCTCGTACTTGCTGTCATTAATAAGAATAAACGTTTTTATAAAAGAAAAATGACAATTGAGCATTAAAAAATGCTTGCTTTAGGATACTAGTTATAAATAATACAGAGAAGGAGAGCACAGTTCAAAACTATTTTTAATAAGAATTTTACTGAGGAATAAAATATTTTAAATGTCAATATGTCTGATGTTTTAAATATCATGTTTTTACTTATTAAACACAGTGTTATAAGTAAATATTAGTTTCCTATTTTCACATTCTTGAAAGATTTGTCAGAGGGCAAGGGTGCATGCACTTGTCAGAGAGGGAAAGAAAGAGAGAGAGGCAGAGGTAGAAAGTGCCCCTTTAGGGACAGGGTCACTTCACAGTCCCTTCTCCATTTCTCCCATCAGTTGAGATTTAGGGCATGCATGCACTGACTTCTTCTGTATTGTAATTATTATTTTGCTTTTTAAAGCTTTATTTCAGGACCAGTAGTTAGCATAAGGGCTATGTCGCTGGATTTCCATGTAGTCGACCATGGTTAGAGTCCCAGACCCAGTGGCTTAAACTCACGCCCGGTACATATGCTTGTGTTCCCAAGATCCCAAGAGGAGAATGGAGGAGAAGAGATCATGGCATGGCCAACCCCCCAAGGGGGAGATTTCTCACTTTCTGCTTTCTGTCTCTATCTCTCTGGCGAGTGCACGCACTTTGTAGCAAAAACTTCTCAAATAAAAACACACGAAACTTTATTTCAACATAACTATGCTTACAGAAATACACTCATATAGGTTAACAGAATACAACTGAAGTTTAACTTATCCTACACACAGTTTGGACCGAAAGATTAGTACATGGTTTGCAATAAAAAAAAAAAAAATTACAATCTACTTTATTTTCATCTTGTGCATTTTTGTAGTTGCTGGGCGTAGGACTCAAACTATTGTCAACCATGTGGAATCCAGCTCATGTAAGCAGCAGACCATAAGCTGACTTCCCTTTTTTAAAAACAAAACAAAAATACTTTTCTATATATTTTTCATTTGAAAATAAATGAATTAAAACTTTTAAAGTCAACATCTTATCTATTTGGTGCACAGTAAAGACAATTACAACAATCTGGCAAGATTACCCTTGCTGATAAGAATATCTAATGTATTAACTAAAAATAACAGTAGTAGATAAGGGGATTTCTATCAAACAGTCAAAATGCAAGGGGAAATCAAGACTCTCCATGGATCTTCCCATTGGATAATTAAAGATTTTCATAAACAAATGTTCTCCTCTAATTCCCTTTGATACACAGCTGCCTCATTAGTATCTTTTGTCTTGTCTCTCACCTCCAATTCATTTTAAACAGCACATCTGTGAATTTCTAATGGGATAGTCCAATATTCAACCTTAATGAGTTCCACTGTATGTCAGATACAGGGCTAGATAAACAATATAAAGAAAAGAAAAATATAACCATGACTCTCTGAAAGATACTTTGGAAGAGCTGACACTTGTGAAAAATCCAAAAGAATATTAACTTAACATTAACTTTTCATAATAGATGATGGTCAAATATTCACTATTTTTGATTTACTAATATATATATCTATATTATATATATATATATGTAATATATATATACTTGTATGACACACTTAAATGCAGCAATGCAGCAGGACTGGTAGTCAAAATATAATATGTTTGATTTAAATCAATGTATTCAAGCAATATAATTGCAATATATTATCAAGACAAAAATTGTTGAGATTTTTACATTAGTTTTTCATGATACTCTTTGAAATTCAATATGCAATTTACATTCAGATCTCGACTGAGACTTGCAACATTTTAAGTGCTCAGTAGCTCTTACACGGCTAAAAACTATCATACTGTCATGTGTTGTTTTAAAGGCTAAGGGCTCTAAAGTGTTAGGCATTCTGCCTTCGAAGAGGTCTACTCAGTGAAAATGTTCTTTCAAGTTTTTCTTGAAGGTAGGGTCCTCTAATTTCGGATGTCGGTCCAAACCTACCAAATAATCAACTGGAAATGGTTCTTCTGGAGGAGAAAAAAAGATGTACTATAAACCTTCGGTGACAATTTCTATCTAATTTGTGATTCCATTTGTAATTATCAATTAAAAATGCTTATTTGGCTCATCACCTGCTTTCTTCCTCTTTTGGTTAGAGTGAAGAATAACACAAGGTCTGGTAAACAGAGACAGCAATTCTGAACCTACAAAGCTGGAGACTCGTCCTTGTAGATTCTGGCCTTGGCTTGCTAAAAGCTAACAGGCTTTTTTCTGTTCACTCAACAGATAGCTAGTATGTGTCCAAGTTACTGTAATGTAAATGTGTTCAACTTACTCACTTTCCCTCTCACTGTCTCTGTTTCTTTCCAGCAAGCATACATGCACTATGGCAAAAATGTTAAAAAAAAAAAAAAAGATGATTCACATATGTGTCCGTGCACATAATATGATAATAGTAGTCATAGTCAATAGTACAAACACAGTTCTAATTTTGTGAAATGCATGAATCTCAGTTACTGCAATTTAGTAAAATAATGCTAGCTCCCTACAATGTATCACAAATACAATTCCTGTGGCGTATTGATTGTAATTGAATATAGACTCCACAAAAGAGTACTACTAGCTCTTCAGTACATCACTTACGCTCCGCATGACAGCAGTGGGTCATGATCAATGACCAATTCCTTATTTCTTTCATAGTTGGAGAGTGATTGGCCACTGTGTGTCTATTCAATTCATACTCAGAAAGCAAAACCTGAAGCTCCATTGCCTCATTATCACCTAGTGATAAATATACATGTCATTTAACAAAAATAAATAATGAAAGAGGAAACTGGCTGACAAAAAATGGAAGTGTAGGAAATCATAATGCGATACAATTCAAAATGAAGGTAAATAGAGATATAGAAGAAATAAACTGACGTGGAGATGTTGACATTGACACAATTAAAGAAACTTTAGATATGATGCCAGAGGAACTTTTTTTAAAATTTAATTTAATTTATTTATTTTTTTCATTTCATTTTCTTCCATACATTCAATCACATTATTATTTGTCTTACAAAATGGATATTTCAACAGGTGAACATTTCTCCCTATTGCAGTTGATAAAACTACGAAATGTCAACAGATAATACCACACCTCTTTGTGCCATTGATGCTTTGCAGAGGAACTTTTTTTAGGAAGATGTGGACACATACATGTACAAAATAAATACAAACAAACAAAAACAACAAAACAAACAAAACAAAAAAACTGTTAGCATTGAAAAAATGATATTTCAGAGGAATAGACATGAACAAAAAACTTCACATTAATGGAACTCTTGAAGGAATTTCATGGAATTCTTGATGGTGTTTCAATACCACGAAAGAATAAAATGGTGGAAGCTGATTCCAAATGAGAAAAAAATCTGTATATATGATGTCCCAGGCTGAGAGCGCAGTAAGTGGAAAACTGAACTACAGGGCTGGAAGGTACGTGAATGACTACAGTGGATCCTTGGCTAGCCTGAACATTCATCTGTGTTTGTCCAAAGTCCAGAGGAGGTGGAGGGCTGACAAAAGGGAATGGAGGCATTATGAAACCCCATCAAGGATACTTCCCTCTTCTCTCTCCCTCTCGTACTTGCTGTCATTAATAAGAATAAACGTTTTTATAAAAGAAAAATGACAATTGAGCATTAAAAAATGCTTGCTTTAGGATACTAGTTATAAATAATACAGAGAAGGAGAGCACAGTTCAAAACTATTTTTAATAAGAATTTTACTGAGGAATAAAATATTTTAAATGTCAATATGTCTGATGTTTTAAATATCATGTTTTTACTTATTAAACACAGTGTTATAAGTAAATATTAGTTTCCTATTTTCACATTCTTGAAAGATTTGTCAGAGGGCAAGGGTGCATGCACTTGTCAGAGAGGGAAAGAAAGAGAGAGAGGCAGAGGTAGAAAGTGCCCCTTTAGGGACAGGGTCACTTCACAGTCCCTTCTCCATTTCTCCCATCAGTTGAGATTTAGGGCATGCATGCACTGACTTCTTCTGTATTGTAATTATTATTTTGCTTTTTAAAGCTTTATTTCAGGACCAGTAGTTAGCATAAGGGCTATGTCGCTGGATTTCCATGTAGTCGACCATGGTTAGAGTCCCAGACCCAGTGGCTTAAACTCACGCCCGGTACATATGCTTGTGTTCCCAAGATCCCAAGAGGAGAATGGAGGAGAAGAGATCATGGCATGGCCAACCCCCCAAGGGGGAGATTTCTCACTTTCTGCTTTCTGTCTCTATCTCTCTGGCGAGTGCACGCACTTTGTAGCAAAAACTTCTCAAATAAAAACACACGAAACTTTATTTCAACATAACTATGCTTACAGAAATACACTCATATAGGTTAACAGAATACAACTGAAGTTTAACTTATCCTACACACAGTTTGGACCGAAAGATTAGTACATGGTTTGCAATAAAAAAAAAAAAAATTACAATCTACTTTATTTTCATCTTGTGCATTTTTGTAGTTGCTGGGCGTAGGACTCAAACTATTGTCAACCATGTGGAATCCAGCTCATGTAAGCAGCAGACCATAAGCTGACTTCCCTTTTTTAAAAACAAAACAAAAATACTTTTCTATATATTTTTCATTTGAAAATAAATGAATTAAAACTTTTAAAGTCAACATCTTATCTATTTGGTGCACAGTAAAGACAATTACAACAATCTGGCAAGATTACCCTTGCTGATAAGAATATCTAATGTATTAACTAAAAATAACAGTAGTAGATAAGGGGATTTCTATCAAACAGTCAAAATGCAAGGGGAAATCAAGACTCTCCATGGATCTTCCCATTGGATAATTAAAGATTTTCATAAACAAATGTTCTCCTCTAATTCCCTTTGATACACAGCTGCCTCATTAGTATCTTTTGTCTTGTCTCTCACCTCCAATTCATTTTAAACAGCACATCTGTGAATTTCTAATGGGATAGTCCAATATTCAACCTTAATGAGTTCCACTGTATGTCAGATACAGGGCTAGATAAACAATATAAAGAAAAGAAAAATATAACCATGACTCTCTGAAAGATACTTTGGAAGAGCTGACACTTGTGAAAAATCCAAAAGAATATTAACTTAACATTAACTTTTCATAATAGATGATGGTCAAATATTCACTATTTTTGATTTACTAATATATATATCTATATTATATATAGATATATGTAATATATATATACTTGTATGACACACTTAAATGCAGCAATGCAGCAGGACTGGTAGTCACTCTGGGTGGGTCAATGAGTGAGTGTGATGTCAAGGCCTAGGATATTCTTGTACTACTGGAGGCTTTCTAAACACCGTACACTCAGGCTACACTAAATTTGTAAGACATGTTTTTCTTTCTTAAATAATCAATTACATTTATATTATAATATCTTTTTTCTTTGTAATCTTTTACTTTAAATTTTTGATGCTTTTTGTAATAAAAGTATAAAACAGAAATGCTATAGAGATATACAGAAATACCTTCTTTCTTTATACCTTTATTTTATAAGCTTTTTATTTTTAAGTTTCTTACTTTTTTTTTTTTAACTTTTCTTGTTAAAAACTAAGACACAAAGACACCCAGTAGCCTAGGCTTACAGAAGGTCAGGACCGTCATGTCAATATCGCTGTCTTCTACCTCCTCCTCTTGTCCCACCGGTGGTCTTCAGGGGCAGGAAAACACTCACGGCTGCCACCTCCTATGATAGCAACACTTCGCTTCTGGAATGGTCTTGCACGACCTTTGTTTTTACACAACTGGCAGCACGGTAGGTTTCTTTACCCCAACGCAGGTCATGTTAGAATGTAAGAACAGTTACTGATATAGTGTCATCAGGCAACAGAGGTTCTTTCAGGCCCACTATAACCTTATAGGACCACCATGAAATATGTGGGCCATTGTTGTTGAGAAAATGTTGTTATGTGGTGCATGACTGAATTATTTTCTTCCATATTTCACTTCTGAACACACAGGTTTGTTTAAGTTTGTTATAGGATGTAGGAGTGGACAGAAAAAAAAGGAGAGAGAGGGAAAGTGAGAGATCAGCCCACAGGGGTATAATCACACCACATCCCATCTCCCTGTTGGCCTTTTGGGATTCTGGGCACACCGTGCCTGTAGCTGGTGTGTTTCTCCAGCTCCCTGACCCAGAACACAAACTGTTCAGCTGGCCACATGAGGTCCAGCGCCCTTAAACTTACCTCCACCTGCTGACCTCTGAACATGCTCTTTTTATCTATATTCTCTACGCTTCTTTTCCTTTCTTGTCCTTTTCTTTTCTTAACTTTCTTTTAAGGGAAGTTAGTTGCTATGATGATAGATGATATAGATAGATAGAGATAGATGATAGATAGGTGGATAGATAGATAGATAGAGATACATAGATAATAGAAAGATAAAAGATGGTCATGATGTGACTTCAAAAAAGTTCTAAATATTTGATATACATAACATAATAAAAAATCAGTTAAACTAATGCTTCATTGTTATTAACAATCTTAGGTACATACGTGTGTATGTTCATTATCTCCTGTGATTAATAATCACCTCCTGTGATTTGCACAAAAAAATGTGTCCCTAGTGGGCCAGCAGGTGGTGGGGTTGTTAAGGCCCTGGATCTCACCTGCCAATGGCGCCTTTAATATCATGCTGCACAGGGACCAGCAGTGTACATGGCTAGGTATGTGGCTGCACTCCCACATCACGAACTATGGTTTGAGTCAGCCCAGAGACTTGAAACTCACCAGGCATGTGCCCAAAATCCAGAGAGGAGAATGGAGAAGGGACTGTGGTGTGGCCATCCTCTCTGGGGGTAACTTTCTGTCTGTCTCTCCAGTGAGCACACACACCTTATAACAAAAATTTCTCTTAAAAAAAAAAAAAGTCAAAGTCAGGCTGGGCATATGTATAGGTATACCCATAATCCTGAGAAAGAGATGGGATTTTGGTGGCGTGACCATGCCCCTGGGGAGTGATTTCTGCTTTTCCCTCCTGTCTCTGTCTTTCTCTACAGCAACCTCATGCATCCTATGCCAAAAACCCTAAAAAACAACAAACTGTTCCCAAATGAAAATATTAAAGTGGAGGACAGTGTGGAAAAACCAATTTGTTGATTTATATTCTTTAACAATTAAATAATGTTCTCGTTTTAGAACTAACAAAGGACTTTTCTGCTTAAGATGCAAAGATAAAAGGTATTAATTATTTGCACAAAAATTAATACTGGCTGAGGTACTACATTTGTTTTTTGCCTAGATTTAATAATTCTGCCATGTATTTATACATTAATATATCATGTTTTACATAACAAATACATACAATTGTATTTGTCACTTACAAAATAATTTTCAGGAACCCACATACGATATACCCTGAACTGACTTTATAATTTACTGTTATAATTACTGTTATGTAATAAATATATAGAAAGAAAGCTAACATACTGATTCCATTTTCATAGTGACTATCAGTATTCACATCTTAAAGATATTTTAGAAGTCAATGATATGCCTCTAATGTGTACCAATGCGCTTCATTATTCACTGATCATGATTAATGTCTCCATGGAAATTTATCCAATTAGAAGTCTTTAATTTAAATTTTCTTAAATCTTTATAGCTAATTTTCCTTTTGAGAATTAAATCTTTAAGCATGACCCACATCTGCATATAAGCTTTCAAATTACGCCATTTCTAAAACACTTGCAGAGAGCTCGCCTGTACTATATGTGATTTTCAAAGCTCAGACAAATCTCCACGTTCATTCTGAGAACCGATAGGAACCTTTAAGTAAGCTCAATTCATAAAATTACATTGAAAAACACTTTCATTCAAGTAAATTTCAATTTCTTGAATTATACTTGAAATTCTAAAGAATAGCATATTTGGAACAGTTAAATGTATGTCTGAACATATTCCTTAAATTTCAGGTTAAAAAAAAAAAGAAATAATACTCAAGGAACAGAACAGTTCTTACATTACTGTTTCTGTAGATTTTTTTTTGGGGGGGTGCATACTATTTCCATCTTTTCCCTAAATACACTTTCTGAAATACCTGGTTGATGGTTGATTTTCTTGGGTGTGTGCTTTTTTTTTTTTTTAAGAATTATTTATTTAATTTTATTTGTTATCTTTTTAAAAATATTTCTATTGGAAAAGTGGTTTCATCAGAGAGAGAGCAAGAAAGAGGGAAAGTTAGAAAGTAAGCAACCAAGTCGGAGACTCAAACCACTGTCGGGCCATGTGGGAATCCGGCATCTTAACCACCATGTCACCTACTGGTCCCTGTTGTATGCTTTTAAACAAGTCAGTGGCTCTATAATTTAAGTATACATTTATGTGCATGCGTGTGTGTGTGTGTGTGTGTGTGTGTGTGTGTTTTTATCCGTCAATAAACTTCAGTTTTCAAGTTCTGACTCTTCTTACTATTTAACCTACACAGCCAGTCGGAATACCCTAGAATCCAGGGTATCAGTTACTAATATAAAACCTGTGGCAAAATGAGGCACCTAAACTCTTCTCATGATGTTATGATGTCAATATGGGGATTATAGACACATCTCTAAAAATGAAATATATATAAATTAACTACTTGGAGAGCAGTATCAAGTAAAAGTACAGGCTGCTTAGGGAACAGGCATTTGTCCCATTCAGAGAAGCTTTCTCCAGGAAAATATTTGATGAAATTATACTTAAAATATAAAAATAAAGGAGGTAGGTAGGAACATTTGAAGCAGAGAAAGGACAAACGGAAGTAAAATGGACTGAAGCAAAGTCAGCAATTTGGAGCTAAGAGCTGCCATTAGTCACAGAGCAAGGCATTGCTGGGTCTGGAGGTAGAGATGAGGCAGTGCAGACACAGACCGTCAAGGGAATGATCACTACATTAAGGTGTTTGTAACTCACCTCAGGACTAATGAGAAGTCGTTCATTTATTTTTGAGCAGAAAATAGCTAGCATAATCACACTTGCATTCAAAAGCATACCCTTTCTTTTTCTTTTTTTCCTTTTCTTTTGGAGAGGTTTTCACTACAGGGCGCATGAGTTCGCCAGACAGACAAAGAAAGAGAGACAGAATGAGAGAAATCAGCCCCCCAGGGGGGATGGCCACGATGCAATCCCTTCTCCTCCATTCTCCTCTCAGGATCCTGAGCATGCATGCACATGCGCCCAGTGTGAGTTTAAGACACCTCGTCCGGAACTCGAACTGTGGTCGACTACATGGGAGTCCAGCGACATAGCCATTATGCCAATGGCTCATCCCAAAAAAAGCATATCCTTTCTGAAAGAGGGACTAGGATGGGTCTGAACAGTTATGAGGTTTCTACAGTTATGAAGGTTTTCAAAACCAACAAGAGGATGATATCCAGCGAAAATATGAGGTCAAATATGAATGATGCATTAATGGATTGTGATGGGTTAGTGAACAAAGAGGAGATGTAAAAGATAATACCAAGATGTCTGTTTATGTAATGACTGAACAACAATGGTATGCACAAACAAAATAGTAGAAAACGGAAAGTTTAAGGATGAGAATATTATGAGTTGTGGACTCAGAGAGAGCCATCTTAATAACAACCATCCCTATAGCCAAACAACAGTGACAAGCCAGGCCAAGCATACCACCCTCAGATCAGGAAAAGTGGGTCCCACATTTGTCAGTTTGATGAAATTTACCTATATTCTGTGTTAAGGGTCAACCAGATGTGTTGATAAACTTTTGAAATTGTATCTATAGTATCTACCTTCTCATGATGTATACAGTTTCAGGAGGGGGGGCTTGTTAGGCACATCACTGTCACTGGCCAATGTGGCATTTCTTTGTGAAATTATGATATTGGTTCTCCAGAATTGTCTTAAAATACTGATTTTTGGTAATTACAATTATTCATATAGACAAGGGCACTGCAAAATATTTAACTGGGTTTTTCACTCCTCCTGAACTCACACAGGCTTAACGGTGGACCTGTAGCCAAAAATCATGGAACAGTTTACAATCTAGAAAAATATCAATAAATGGGTCCCAGAACAAAATC
>NW_006199495.1:2044881-2056589 GCF_000334495.1 Tupaia belangeri chinensis
TTTCTAACTCCCCAGAGGAAAATAAAAAAGAAAAAAAAAAAAAAAAAAAAAAAAAAAAAAAAAAAAACACCAAGTTTAAATGCTAGACTGGAAGAAAATACATCTTGAGCCAGAATTTGAAATAATTACTTTCTGAATGATCCTGCAAAACGAAGATAGATGCAGGAGAAAAAAAAAAATAAAAAGGTGTGCTTGACTGATCATAATGAATTTATATTTGGGTAGAGGACAAACATGATTCACATATACCTCATTTTAAGTTGTCTACAGGCTTCTACTCAACGAGGAGAGAGCTTTGAAAGGATCAGCTTTCTATGAATACTTGTATGATTCTGAGATTTGAGATTCATTTGAGATCATGATTCATTAGTTGAATAAGCTGACTCATAGCATTTAAAATAAAATAAAGTGGGCAATTTTGTTTCATTGCTATGATAACAAACGGTGAACTTGGTGATCTCTAGCCTCCCTTCAGCTTTCTTTACATTCTAACTTCCTATATTATGTTGCTTTCTACTTCCTCTGTAACTTAAACTGTGGGTTTCATACAGTACATTTTAATATGTAATCTGGCTTCAAACAGCACTTTTAAGAGCTGCTCTTGACATAAAAGATATATTAGTCAGAGCTCCAGCTGAGAATTAAAGAATGCATCTAGTTTCAGTCTAAGAATTACTGGCTTATGAACCAGTTCATAGACAAGTAAAGGACTTCACCCTTGAAAGTAAAGAATCAGCAGGCCAAGCACTTCATTTATTTATTTAATTTATTTAGAGAGTTTTGCTATAGGGCATGAGGTTCACCAAAGAGGAACAGATAGACAGAAGTCAAGAAGTCACTCCACAGGGGGATGGCCATACCACAATCCCTTCTCCTCTCAGGATTTTGGGCACACACACACGTATCCAGCATGAGTTTTTAAGCGGCCGGGTCTGGGACCCAAACCATGGTTGAATACATGAGAGTCCAGCGATATAACTTTTATACTATCTTAGTCCTGAGGCCAAGACATTTTATGCTCTCGAAATGTTATTGTCTTTTTTTTTTTTTTTTTCTTGGTTTCCCTCAAAGGCTCAGTGACTTCCCTCTATTTATACAGTTTTTCAGGTTCATAGACTATTAGTCCATAATTTGAAAGGAACATGCTCTTTCCTGCCATGACTACTTGAAAAACCCTTAAAAATGACTGGATGAGTTTATAGCACATGCACTTTCTGGACTGATCACTATGTCTCAGATTATCTTTCAGGGGGATCCTTAACTAGAGGAGATAAAAAGAGGCATTCTATTCTTGGGAGGAGGAAGAGGGTGAGAGATGATTTGAGGTGTCTCTGCTACGGGAAGTAGCTTCCAGAATCTCAATCAGCTTTCTTATCATGCTTCCCTGTATCTGCTCTTAAGCACCATCTCATTTAAACCTTGACTCAACTTAGTATCTTTATTGATTGATTTTCCTGGACACAAATGAATAGTTTTACTAATCTTCCTTTAGCCTTTATGTAATTCTTTGGATTTAACCAAGTTATGAAAATTAATGAAAAAGTTATAGAAGTTAAAGGTAATGTTAAATCATTGATATTCTACTCATTGCTACAAAAATTATATCTTCAGGTCAGATGGTGATGAAGTGGTAAAGTGAAATGCTCTGTGAGGCTAACCACATAGGAAGGTTCTGGGTTCACATCCAGACACCTTCTTGAGTATGCAAGGCATGTGTAGTCCCAAGATCCAAAGTTGGCTAAAACTAGTAACATGATGCTAGCATTCCTTCAGCTTGGACTGGACTGTATTGTCCAGACTCTATTAAGAGTAATGTTTCTTTCTATTTCTCTCTCTAGCCCTCTCATTCATGAAAGAAAAAAAAAATTTAATGCTGTGGAATATTTGATAAATCACATTGTTATTTTTAACATTTAGTATCAGTATTAATACTCTTAACCTAATACATGATAACCATAACCACATAGAGGGATATAAATAGATTAATGTTTTCCATTATGTACTAATTGAACAATATATCAGTTTAATATCTCTGGAGCATGTAAACACTATATAGTTACATAATACACACACTTGTATTCACATGCCTAGGACAAAGAATCAACAGACTCAAGGTCTTATCCCAGATTTCTCAATTCATTATACTCCTTTGTCTTCATATTTTGTTTTCCACTCATATAGAATGTTATGGCAGTTGACTTGCTATTCAGTTGACAGACTACCTCTGTTACTCTTCTGAGAAATGGCAACTCATTTGTGTGACTTCTCACATTGAAGAGGTGGCTACTATAAGTCACCTTTATTTATAAAATGAAAATAATTATACATGCAAATAAATATTTCTACTGTAATTGAAAGGTAAAACTATATCAGGGGCCAGCAGATGGCATAACAGTTACATTGCTGGACTCCCTTGCAGTTGACTGTGGTTTGAGTCCTGAACCTGCAACTTAAAACTCACACTGGGTACATGTGCATACATGCCCAAAATCCCAAAAGAAGAATGGAGGAGAAGGGATTGCAGCATGACCGTCCCCCCACAGGGTGATTTCTTGCTTTCTGTTTCTCTTTCTGTCTCTCTGGTGAGGACATGTGCCCTATAGCAAAATTCTCTCTCTCTAAAAAATAACAATAATTATTATATCATTTGTATAGTAAATCTTCCAACCTAGCCATATTGTTTATAGTACATGAGGGTAATATAAATAGTTAAAATTATTTTAAGGATTAAAATAAAATGAAATATAAATGAATTTATTACAATAAACCTAGTAAATCTCTCAAGTTACTAAACTAAACAGTATTTTAGAATTTTTCTACCTTTAAGGTTTTAAGTCTACCACAATAGAAACATTTCACAGAGAAATGAAATGCAGAAAACACAATTTCATGCAGAGATTGTATTTTAAGAAATTTTGGTTAAGAATTCTATCTTCATAAAGCTATCATCAGTGAAAAGACTCTTATTATAGGCAATTTCCTTAATTATCACTGATAACTCAATGAAAGGACTTAATCTCTATACAAATACACCTAACATAAATTCATTCTAGTTTTTCAAATGTTCACTGTCAACTATTTATTGAGAATCTACTTTGTTAGACCCTCTTTTAAGTACAAAAATATAGGTATCTAACATCAAGTCCTTAATTAACGTAGAGTAAATAAACATCGGCTCTTAAGGTCTTCTTGTACACAACTTTAAAGCATTTGTAAAAAGAAAAAAAGCCTCTTTTTAAGAATTATTTAGTTCAATTTTATTATTATTAATTTTTAAATTTGCTATAGGGTGTACCTGCTCACCAGAGAGAGATAGAGAGAGAGAAAAAAAAAGTGAGAAGTGAGAAAGCAAGCCACTAGTCCAGGACTTAAACTGTGGCTGGTCACCCAGAAGTCCACTGTCTTAACCACCATACTACTTGCTGGCTCCAAGAATGGTCTTTTTAAATGTTGCTCAAACTTTGAGACTTAGTTATAAGATGAACTACATTCTGTGTTTTAAGATAGTGTATCTAGTAAAATATACTTTAGTGTCAGATATTTGGAAAAGCAACTAGGAAAGTAAAACACTTTCAAGATTTTTTCCTAGGATGATAACTAAGTAGTGCTTGGAAACTTATTTATTACCTTGAGTAAAGCGTAAAATTATTTGCACTGCCATTCTAATTCGAAGTGGAGGGTCTCTTCTAAGGAGAGTAGCATGTTTTCATTATACTGTGTCTGATCCGCTATTTTGTGTTAAGTTGTATTTTGTTCAAACAGAGTACTGAAGTATGGCTCAATTATACTGCTCGGAGTAGACTTGATAATTAATAGCTGGCAATCACGGTTTAAAAGAATTGTATTAAAGACTGTGTGTGCTTCTGACTAAAGATGCATTACAGGGACATTTGGAAGTAAGGTCATATATCAGGTTGTTGGAAAGTCATGATGTATTTTACTGGTTTTCTATGCAAAAATGTGCTGTCGCTTCCCTGATGGCTTCATACTTTTAAAACTTCCAGGATGGAAGCAAAGAAAATGATCCATAGATAAATCATGTAGCTTTATACCATTAAAATGAAAAACAAACAAACAGAAGTCAACTGCGGCCAGCAGGTAGTTAAGGCAGCTGGATTTCCACATGGCTGACCACAGATTGAGTCCTGGACCTGGTGGCTTAAAAATCTCGCTGGGTGTTTATGTGTGCATGACCAAAATCCTCAGAGGAAAATGGAGGAGAAGGGATTACGGTGTGGCCATTTACTCTCCCAAGGGAGTGACTTTTCACTTTCCCTCTCTGTCTCTTCTCTCCAGGTACTACAGGTACCCTACGCCAAAACAAAACAAAACAAAAGAAAAAAAGGAAAAATGGTATAGCAAGAGTATATACTCACATAATAAAATTACCTCCGACTGTGTGCTAATACTAAAGACAGACCAACCAACCAAAATCCTACAGATTAGTGGGTACTGTAAGTTCTTTAAAAAATAATTTCATAACTTATCTATTATTAATTATTATTATTATTATTATTATTATTATTATTATTATTATTTTATATCATTTGAACACAGAGAGAAAGAGAAAAAGACAGTGAGAAAGCAAGCTGCCAGATCTGGGACTCAAACCACAGCTGGTCATGTGGAGTCCAATGCACCTAACAACCATACCACTTGCCAGCCGCTGTCATGTAAGTTTTTCTGCAAACATATGATCCACTTGTGAGATATCTATTATTAAAAACCTATAGTATGTATATCAAGCATCGAAGTTAGACTGGAGATATTCATGAAGTTCCTTCCTTCACACAACTAACATTCCAGTGGTAAGGCACAGGAAACAGAAAAGTAAATAAATTGAACAATTTATAGGCATCTGCTGATGACTGCTCTGGAGAGAAAACTTGAAAGAAATAGATTCTCGGTTGGGGAAGACTGGCTCTAATTTAGTTTTCCTCAGGTGAGGCTCAGTAAAAGCAAGTGCATAGGCGTATGTAAGAAGAAAACGCCGAGGCACAATCGTTACAGAAGTTGAAGGCATAGAGAGCTTGCTCAGATGGCTGGACATAAATTTTAAAAAGCAAAACTGCAATGAGATGCTTTTGAAAAACTTGCAGCGTCTGTCTTTTATTCTTGAGTAAGATAGAAGCCCCTGAAGGAACTGATCATTTGAATTTAGGCTCTTGGTTTTTTTGTTTGTTTGTTTGTTTGTTTTTGCAATAGGGCACATGCTCTAACACACTGGAGACAGAGACAGAGAGGGGAAGTGAGAAATCATCCCCCAGGGCAGGTGGCCACATCCACAATCCCTTCTCCTCAATTTTCCTCTTTGGATTTTAGGCACACAAGCACATGCATCCAGTGTGATTTCCAAGCTTCCAGGTCCGAGACTTGAACAGCATGGGAATCCAGCAACTTAACCACCATGTCACCCACTGGCCATCACCTTAGGTTGTTAGAGTCACTCTAGCTTCTGTAGGGCTGTATGATACTTAAGAGTGGAATTGTGCCAGCAGGCAGCATGATAGGTAAAATAAACTAGTGTCACTTATTACAAATTAGGTAAGGGTAGACATGTACCTACTGACGGAAACACTTGATTTTTCTACCTACAATTTAGCTTGGATAAGTAGACATCACTATTTCCAGAAAATACAAGACAAGGCTACTCATATTCACTCTTGAAGATGATCTGTTTTAGGGCAGTTTACATGACAGATAATGACACTTTCAGGGCATTTTATTGGTCCTAGAAAATGATGAAAAAGAGAAAGAAGGGCAAGCAGGTGGTGTGGTGGTTAAGGCACTGGATTCCCACACAGTCACCCACAGTTCACGTCTCAGACCTAGCAGCTTAAAAATCACAGTAGGCATGTGTGTGCGTGTACCACAGATCCCCGGAGGAAAATCAACGAGAGGGGACTGTAGTATAACCATCTTCCTGGGGCGGGGCGGGGGGGGGATTTCTCACTTTCCCCCTCACTGTCTTTCTCTGTCACTCGTGGGCAATTGCTGGTGCCCTATTGTAAAAATCTAAGGAAGAAAAAAAAAGGTAAAATATTAAAATTAATTATTTTACATTAAAACCTTCTTATCTTGAAAAAAATTTAAAAATCAGGCTATTTGACAACAGTAGATAGAAAGATGCAAAGAAAGTGAAAAGGGAGATCGAAGCTGTGCTTCTTAATACTTAATTTGCACACATATCACCTGGAAAAATTGTGAAAAGCAGATTCGAATTCAGTGATTCTGGCGTGGGACCTGGGACTCTGCATCTGTAACAAGCCTCCAGTCCCCGGATGCTGCAGGGCCAGGGATCAGGCTTCTCACAGAGTACACTGGAGGGCAGTGGCAGTCTGCACCCTCTCCTGAAGCCCTCGCATCCCCACCCATTTGCCATTGCTGTTGGTGTTACCAAGCCGATGTGTGTTGGCTTTTGAATTTATACCCTCGGTTTCAAAATATGGTCTTCTGGATAAAATAACTAAAATGCATTGCCATTTTTAAGCCAATAATTGCTATTTCATGCACACACTATATGTATAGATGGTCACTAACTTCAAAATGATTCACCTTACAATTTTCAACTGTTCAGTCGGTTGATCCGTACTTAACCCCATTGTAAATCAAGAAGCAACTGAAGTTATTAAGTCAGAAAAAATACTACCACCCTGTATGATCTTTCACACATAGCCAGTTCCCTTTCAGAAACACAGGTTAAATACAATTTGAAAAAGCAATAGTCGATCTCAAGGGAGGATGTAAATAGGATGGAGAGGGAGATGACACAGTGACTAAACAATGTAAACTTGGAGAAATCAGATGGAAAAGCAGAGAAAAGAAGCTTTAGATGTCAGGTGCATCCACGCTCAAATCTGAGTTTCAAAGTTGTTCCAATATAGACATTTGGTTTTGGTTTCAAAGGGATGTTCAAAGAAATGCTCAGCCTTTCCATGCCAATATCTGCAGTGAGAAAAGCTCAGAGAACAGGGAAAAATGTTTTTATTTTTTGAACTTAATTCTTTACTGTGGGTTTGACTGCCACTAATAGCCAGCAGATGGGTAGATATATTAGGGAGAGAAGCTCATAGAACTTTTCTGACCAAAATAAGCAGTTGTGCTCTAAATCACATCACAGTTGTGAGAATAGCAAAATTCTTTTGGACAAAATGTTTCAGAAAACAAAATTATTTTTAAAAGGTAGCTTTGTTTGTATGTTATGTTTGTTTTAAGAGCCATTGTTCCCAAATACTCCTGTTTGGATAACTTTAAAATTTTGTTTTTAAATAAAGATTCCATTTTTTTCTGCAAAGCATGGCTTCTCTAGGTCTAAAATCTTTACACTGAGTGGAAGGTTTGGGATGGCTTGATTTGCTAAAATCAAAATGAAACCAAACAAAACTCAAAAAGATGGCCCCTTTATGGCTAAAACATAGAAACTGTTAGCCTCTGATTCCTAAAGGCCCTACTGAGAACATCTGCAGTGTCTGGATGGGCTCAATTAGCAGTCCGACAAACACTCAGTGTCAGTCAACAACTTCCAAAAGTTGATCCTGAAGGAAAAAAACATGATCACACAATAAACCTGTGGGATGCAAGGCTATCCAAAATTTGACTGCATGCAACATGATAGATCAGGGGGCTTTTATGGATTTGCAGTTTTCTCCTCATGTGAAAGTTTGAGGTCACAACATTGACATTCTATTTTTAAGTCACTAAACAAGATATGAAGAATTCTAGCACAGCACATTTTCTGAAATGTACAGTCCATAAAAAGTAATTATATACAGATTAAATATTGTTCTCACAGACTTTATTTGACTTCATAGATAGTAGTACATGAAAGTTCAAAGTGAATAATAATTAATGCATAACTTAATATTTAATCTGTTTTAGCATCTAAAAAGTTTGTTTTATTAACATATGATTGACTTAAAAGGAATATAATGTTCCTCCTAAAATAATCTAGGTAATGTACTTCATTTATATGTGTATTGATTTTTAATCTGACTCATATTTAGTTATCTGAATGCTATTGGTCTTATATTTTATTATTATTTATCAGATATCTGTCATATGCAATTACATCAATTTATAGAGTTTCGACATAGAAAACACGTAAGAAACTGTTTTAAAATAAATTTGGAGAGCTTACATGTGTTTATATAGTGATATTCAGATATTATGGACAAATTCAATGTCATGTCTTATTCCTGACTTATTACTGTTGGTTTTGTTGATACCCTATGTGATCCCATGATTATTAATGACACATAGTATCAAATATTCCAGAGATGATGTTATGCAGACCTTCATCATTTTGGTGTTTCAAAGACCAAAGCCAAAGCCAAACAGCAGATTGTGATCTGAACTGCAAGGCTAGGATCCAAATGGGATGCATCCTCAGTCCCTTATGAAATAACCTCACAGTTTCTCGTCTCGCTGCATGCCCAGTCCTGTCTGTGACCCTGAATGCTGAATCTCCCCACGGTCCCAACAGGTAACAGATGGCACATTCAAATTAAGATGCAACGTATTTACAAAGGGACTAATTACAAAGCTGTGGGCAAGGAAGGGGGAATATAAGGGAGAGAGCAGGGACCAGGACTAGCAGGAGAAGACCTTCTATTGCTCTTTGGACCAAAGGACCAATGGGGGTGGGGAATTGAAGCCCAGGAGAAGAGGAAGTTGTGTAGTCTGGGCTCCCACTGTGGGGGAAACAATGGGATTTGGAGACGCACACCCTTAGGGAGGCAGCAGGAGAATAATATCTCAGACCTCTTCCTTCATTGTGGTCTCTTGACATGGCCGATCACAATTGGTGAAAATACAATTCAGTTTCCTGGAACAAGAGCAGGAGTCAGAAGAGAATAAAGAAGATTGAAGGGAAAAGCTAAATATAACTAACATCTATCCTCACAGAACATGGAAATGATCTTTGATTTTTTTTCATAGACTGTCATTTCCTTTCTAATGCCAGTGATTTTCAGGAAATGACTTAAGGAAAAACACACACACACATTCTTAGAGACAATGTTAATTCCCATGCCATTCTCGTCACCTTTCTGGGAGATACATGATGTGAACATACAATGGTAGATATATCCACAAAACAGTAAATATCATTGTCAGAATAAAAAACTGACTTTTTCATTTAAAAAAGGATGAAATAATTTCACTTCGATTTGAACAAAAAAGTCATCAAGACATAAATATATAAGAATAAAATAATGATGATGAAGAAGAAAAGCACACACATGTCTGTATATGCATTTAAACTGTACATTATAAGCACAAATAAAACTGTGTGCTCTAGTCACATGTTCTGGTTAAATTAATTGTCCATTTTATTTAAGACTCCATTTCAGCACCACCTCAATCATTGCTACTAATGTCTTTCAAAATGTCTAATTACGTTTCTGAAGGTACAGAAGTTTACAACACAGAAGCACGCTTCATTTCTTTGATGGCTTTACTCTCTGAAACAGCTCGAAAATTAACATATGTACTCCAAGCTTTGTTTTATACATATGAAGTGGTATAGAAAAATGAAATGAAGGGGACCAGCAGTCGGCATAATGGCTATGTCGCTGGACTCCCATGTAGTCGACCACGGTTCACGTCCTGGACCCGTTGGCTTAAAACTCACGCCGGGCGTGTGTGCGTGTGTGTCCAAGATCCTGAGAGGAGAATGGAGTAGAAGGGATTATAGTGTGGCCATCGCCCCTGGGGAGTGATTTCTTGCTTTCTGACTCTCTTTCTCTCTCTGTCTGTCTGGTGAATGCACACGCCCTATAGCAAAAACCTCTCCAAGAAAAAAGAAAAGAAAAGAAAAATGAAATGAAAGTGCCCTGACATGTAAGCTATAACATATATTCTGGACAGCTAAATAGTTGTAAGTCTGACAATTCTGTATTCCCCTTATAAGCAGAATGTAAAGTGTACACATGGTTTATGAATAGACATTTATGTTTGAAAAATTAGATTTGAAGCAAAGGATGAAGCACAATTCAGCTAAGTTATGTTTTGTTTTTCACTCTGTGTCACTGAAGGCCTCTTTTATTGTGTTTTGAGATTATCTTTTATAAGTCATGGTTACAGAAAGCATCAGAAAGAGAGACAGAAAGTGATAAATCACTCCCAGGAGAGATGGCCACACCACAATCCCTTCTCCTCCATTCTTCTCTTGGGATTTTGGGCACATACACAGACACACAGACACACACACACACACACACACACACACACACACACACTAAATCTGAGTTTTAAGCTACCAGGTCTGGGACTCGAACCACAGTTGACTATGTGGAAGTCCAGAGATGTAACTGTTATGCCATCTGCTGGTCCCAGCATCCCAATAACTTAACATGAGCAATATCATGTGTCACTTCAACTTTCATCATCTCACTTACTTTTTATTTTATTTATCATAATTGTACTGATTGATGAAAGAACATTCTATTTCACTTAATGGCCATGTCTTCACATGTTAACCTTAGGTTATATGAGAAAGCCTTCAATAACAAGATCATTCTTGAAATGAAATATTAAAACCCTCTTACTATTTTCCTTTAAAAGACCTAAGCACATTAAGTTAAATTTGGAGAGCTTACATAATTTTCATGAAGTGCATGAAGAATTAATTTCCTTCTATGGTTTTCTATAATAAACTATATGCTGAATAACAGATTTGTTTCCAGATTGAAAGCAATGAGGTGACACCAACTTAAAAAAAAATAATAGTGAACAACTGGCAACTGACATTTATTAATTATAGGAAGTCTTTAGAGATACCTTCACACACCTAGAATCCTCTCTCCAGAAAGCTGTCTCACTCATGCCACAGCAAAGAAGGCATACCTGTATTCTAGATCCCCAGCCTCCAGCCATGACAGCTGACCAGTGACATAAACTTGAAGAAAATGGAGCCCTCACAGTGACTTAAAAGCCTATGGGTTTTAAGGCCAGCAGGAGTGGTAGAAATCAAGAAACATAGACATGAAATAGAGACTGGGCTGGAATTGGCATACGAGAGTTCAGTATAAGCTGAGGAGTCCAGTCAGCGGTGAGAGAATTAGAGCAGACGCTCAGAGGAAGAGAAACTCCACACAACGAAGGTAGAAAGGAGTGAGCACTCAGTCCTAACAGAGTCCAGATACAAGGAGCAGGTCATAGTTTTCTCTAGCACCTGTTAAAACACAGTGACCAACTGTAACTCAATGTAAAAATATTTTATTGTCATAAGCAATAAATGTAAAATATTAGGTCATTGGGTAAGTCGAGATGTGTTTTTCTATTTCTTTGTTCAAAAATGCATCATGACATTTTGGATGCCTTAATATAAAAAGGTAAAAAGGACATTAGGAATTCTTATAGGTTGTAATTGTTCAGCATTTTTACTATGATGCTTAATAGAAACTGAAAGAGGTAATGAAACTACACAGAACGTATCACCGGTTATGGTCTGAATGCCTGTGACCCCTCAAAGTTCATATTCCTATCTCCAATGTGATGGTATCAAGAGGTGGGGCCTTTTGGAGAGGATTAGTTCACTAGTGCAGAGCCTTCATGAATGACATCCGCATTCTCATAAAAGACAGAGAACTCCCTCACCACTTCCACCATGTAAATGCATAACCAGATGACGGCCTTCTACAAACCAGAAAGGAAGTCTTCACCACACACTGAATCATCAGGCACCTTGAGCTAGGTCTTGTCAGCCT
>NW_006199495.1:2056620-2073539 GCF_000334495.1 Tupaia belangeri chinensis
ACTGTGAGAATTACATTTTTTTAAGTCACTCACTATGTGCTATTACAACAGCCCTAATAGACTAAGATACTACCCATCCATCCCAAGATACACATAAATGAATACAAGGGGAATTTGAATAAGATTCCTACTTATAATGTGATAGTATAGTTTTGCAAATGTCCTCACTGAGGGAAACTGGGAAAAGTATGTAAAGAAAAATCTGTATAATGCCTAAGTGTCAGTCTACAATTACCTAAAAAAAATAATAATAAATAGGGACCAGCAGTTAGCGTAATGGCTATGTCACTGGACTCCCTTGTAGTCGACGGCAGTTCAAGTCCCGGACCCAGTGGCTTAAATTCACGCCAGGTGCGTGTGTGCGTGCCCAAGATCCCGAGAGGAGAATGGAGGAGAAGGGATTGCGGTGTGGCCAACCCCCTGGGGAGTGATTTCTCGCTTTCTTTCTCTCTGTCTCTCTCTGTCTGGCGAGTGCACGTGCCCTATAGCAAAAACATCTCCAAAGTAAGTAAATAAATAAAAATTAAAAAAAATCTAATTTAAAAGGAGATTTATTTCATAGTTTAATTGTGGTCTAGATTCCAGATTCCAATTTCAGCTTACATGTTTATAAAAAAAAAAAAAAAAACCATATTTTTAACTCCCTGAACTTCAGTTTTCTCTCTTATTAAATGGAGATACTACCTTCATTCATCAATCCTTCCATTCATCCATCCAAACGTCAGTCAGACATACTTGCATTACATTCCCTGTGCTAGGCTAAAAAACTGGAAATATCAAGGTTACTATCTGCAACTACTGACCTAGGAGATAGGTAACACACATATAGTTAGCACCCAGGCCCACCAGATGGACTCACCTGGCCGAGCATTCATTAGGAATCACTAACTAGAAACTGGACAGCTGTTCACACAAGGAACTGCTTACGGCTCAGCTTAAAAATAGTTATAGAAGTAATTACAGCAATTATGGCTTTTTCCAGATCCCACCACATTCCAAGAACAAGATAATGGTCTTTATGGCCCAAAGCTTTTAAACAAAGAAATAACAATTCGCCATTACATACGGTTTCATGATCTATGAGCCCATTCCAAAACTAGGAAAAAAAAAATAGCACGACCTACGTGGCATGGTACCCCCAACACTAGAGAAATGCACGCATAAGTTCCTCTTAGCCAGTATGCAAATCCCAGCATCAATTCCCAAGTCAGCGAGCCTCTTTCAGGACCCTCCCATTGCATGAGCTTCTCTTTCACTAAACTCCCCCTTATCACCCTTTCCTTCTGTCCTCACCTCTAATTCTTCAAGGTTCTAAGGCATGACTGGACAGCTCAGAAATCCTGCAACATTACTAATGCTGCTACTGTCATTTGTTCGAACTAATCCTGCTAATGTTACTATTAATACTACCAGTCACATTGTAAGAATTCTGACTTCAAGGAAAGCATAAGTGAAATTTACAGATACTGTTTTAAAAATGCCAAGGTAGAAGTGAAGGCTGCTAAAGGAGTAAAGAATAAACCACAAACACAGATTTCTCCATGGAGGGTCTAGGAAGCTTTCTAGTGCACAAGAGGTTTGGATATTTTACCTTCATTTTAAAATCTGCATAGGAATCTAGCAGAAGTAACAGGGTTTTTCAGGAGGAAACAGAAGTGCACAGGCTTCGAGATCTAAGAGAGATGATCAACTTGTGAAAATCTAAGGCAACTGGAACAAAGACTAAGAAAGAAAATTTTAGTTCTACTTTTAACGGAACATGCTAAATATTACCATACAAGTCTATCCAATAAAATTTTCAATGCACATCGAAGACTCAGATAAGATACTAAGTACCTCTACAATGCATGCCAAGTACAGAACACTTCAACTCTGAGCAGTAGTAGTGTTGTAAGATGAACTTGCAGTGGTAATAATAACAATGATAGTAGTGATATTGAGCATTAATGTTAAAGAAATATTTATTTAAATAAAAGTTAATTTGTATTGAGATAGTTACTTTACAAGTTAAATTTAATTAACATTATGTTACAGAAGTTAAATAGCCTGTGAAATAGGACACTTATGATCCGTACAGTCAGATAATAGCCCAAATATTTTTAAAAATCTGAAATCACAGAGAAATTCTTCAATATATGTAATACTATAATACTTATAACAATCAAGTCTTCTTTGAGCATTGACAGGTATAAAGCAGGTGAACATTCTTAGTAAATAATTAACTACTTTGAGTTCTAAGAGCTCAAAGACAGTGAGGATAGAATTTTACCTAAATAAGTAATTCAGAACCAATCAATGTGAGAATGTGCAGAGTATCAAACAATTTTTTTAAAGAGATTTTTACTAGAGGGCACATGTGCTCACCTGCGAGTCAGAGAGACAGAAATTAAGAAATCACCCCCCAAGGAGGGATGGCCATGCTGCAATCATTTTTTCCTCCATTCTTCTCACAGGATTTTGGATACACACTCGTGTCCAACGTAAGTTTTAAGTCGCCAGATCCAGGATTTGAGCCACGGTCGACTCTGTGGGAGTCCAGTGATGTAACTATTATGCTGGTCCTCAACCAATGTCTTTTAAGGACTTTATCAGGAATCTCACTTTAGGAATCTGCGATTTAAATGAAAGATGAAGAACCAGCAGGTGATGTGGTAGTTAAGGTGCTGGACTCCCACATGGCTGACCATGATTCTAGTCCTGGACCTGGCAGCCTATAAATCATGCTGGGTGCAATGTGCATGCATGCTCAAAATCCCAGGAGGAGAATGAAGGAGAAAGGATTGAGACATGGCTATACCCCCTGAAGAGTGAGTTCTTACTTTCCCTCTCATTGTGTCTCTGGTGAGGGCAGATGTAAAAACCTAAAATATAAATAAATAAACGAAAGATGAAATACTAATGTCACTCTTTTAGAGGGTTCTTTTTACATTTAAGTTATGTATCTATTTGCTTATTTATAACAGTTTATTGAGGGATAATTGGTTCATTAAAAACTGCACATATTAAATGTGAACAATCTGAGGGAGTGGACAAATACACACTCCCATGAAGTACCATCAAGATAAATGTATCTATCACCTTCGAAAATTTCTTCCTGTCCTTTAGTTTTTGTTTTATTCTTTCTTGTTTTATTTCATTTTTTAAATTTATTTTTTGGCATGTATGGTAAAAACATTTAGCTTGAAATCCATCCTCTTACTAAAATGTTAAGCATATAACACAGTATTGTTAAATACTGGCATGTTTTTATGTAAGTACCCTTTTTAAAGATTAGAATTACTTTTTTGAGGCAGGAACATTAAGGAAATGCTAAGAACAAGGAACAGATTATACGAAGTTAAATACAGGATGTTTTATTTGGGAATCAGCTAATGGCACCGAGTGCCCGAAAAATGACAGACACCGCGGACACCTGTAGAGAAGAAATTCTGTGACCAGCCAGGAGCTTGATCTTACTGACACAGGGGTGGGGAACCATCAGTGCTTAAGGAAATGAGCCTTAAAATAGTCTAGTGGAGAAGCGACGAAGGAGGTGGGGAACAGAAAGAAAGGAGAAGTGAAGGCAGTTTTAACACTATCTCAGAGAGAGAAGGTGATCACCTGAATGGGAACAGAACACAGTGTCTGAAAAAATAGAACAAACATTATCCATGAAAGCAAAAATGAGAAAATGTAATAACCTTTTCTTCACTGATTTCTTAATATTTTGCTTGTCCTATTTTTAAAATTTCTTATTGTAAGTTATCCTTTCAGCATCATTTTTGATGCATCAGATTTATTTCCCCTATGAATATTAATGTCCCAAGGTCAAAGATGTATTTTTACAGTCAGCTTTTCCATAAATTCTGCAACAGCTTCTCTCTCACGTAGGTGGTTTAGTGAAGTTTATTAAATGATTGCAATTTTCTATTAATAAAAAAGGTGAAAATTATTTCTACGATGAGACAGGAATTCAGAGTAACATGTTTATAGCTATTACATTTAAAGGAAATACTGTTTACACACTAGAGTTAACACAAAGTATTGTTTCATTCTATAATCAGAGGAAAGTCACCAACAAACAAAATATTTGTGAATTTGAAAACTCATCTGACCATGAATCTAGATAAAGCAGACTAACAAAAATAACTAATATATTGAACTCATTTGTCTACTTAGCCTTACAATTACTTCCTAATTAAAATACATACCCAAGCACTCAAATACATAAGCACTCAAACATATAAAAATATTGTTTCCCATAATGGGAATAGCTACATATGAATTATGGCATTGTTCATAATATTAAATGTTTCTATTATATGCTAGTATAAAATAAAATAAAATGTATTCCCCTTATAAGTGAGATGATATCTTTCACTTAAAATAAGTCATATCGATAATGTGATGTTAATTGGATTTTACTGACTTCACTATTGCTATCATTATAGATAATTCTGTTACTCTTTATTTTATATATAAACCAAAATTTGCATAATTCTAAAGTAACTTTCAAAATTCATTCTAGTAAACTTGGGACCAGCAGTTAGCGTAATGGCTATGTTGCTGGACTCCCATGTAGTCAGCCGAGGTTCGCATCCTGGACCCGGTGGCTTAAAACTCACGCCGGGCGCATGTGCGTGCGTGCACACGATCCCGGGAGGAGAACGGAGGAGAAGGGATTGCTGCGTGGCCATCTCCCCCAGGGGGTGATTTCTCGCTTTCTGTCTCTCTCTCTCTCTCTGTGGGGAGCGCACGCACCCTATAGCAAAAACCTCTCCAAAAAAAAAAAAACATTTTCATTCTAGTAAACTTTAAAAGTGTTAGATGCAACTTGGCCTGTAAAGCTTATATGTCAACTTCCTCCTTAGGAGAGAATAATGAATAAATGACTAAAGTACTATGCCACTAAATAAACATAATTGTATGTTGTAAAATATTTATATATAAACAGTCTATTCATTTAAAAATGGTTGAAATACCTGTGTAACTGTAACTGAGTCTATGAAAGTTCATCTCCAATTTATCTTAATTTTCGACGTTATTCCTTCTATTAGTGTGGACTAATTTATTTGCTCTTCCAAGCCAAACAGTATATTTATTTTTGCACTTCTCTTTTGACTTACAAATTTTGCACAGTAAACATAAAAGTAAAGGTGCTGGTTTGTTTTTTTGAATGTATAAAATTAATTAGAGGTGAGCATTCTCATTCAAAAAATGTTACACTCTGAATCTCATTAATACAAAATTGAGAAATGAATGAGAAAATGGGGTGTAGGTTTTTATTTTTTGTACAGTGACCAGTGGGTGTTTCTTTCTCAATGATCTTCCTTCAATAAATTCACAACTATTGAGATTCCATCTTATTAATAATATATGTTTTATTTTTAAAAAGTTTTAATAGAACACAGTCTCACTCATTCATTTAAGGACTGTCTATAGCAATCTAACTGATAAATTTTATGCTACCATATAATTTTTAAAATTCAAGCCTGGAATGTATATTAGGTAGAATATGTTCTGTTCTTCATATAATCTAATGTGTAGATACAGGTAAAAAGGGAAATGTTTAGTCAAGGCTGATGCTACACACAATTTACATTAAACAACATATCAGGTATAAATTTTGGAACAAAGGATCTATAAAACATACTCAACATAAAATATATTGTAGTAACATTTTCTAAATGAAAAGCTAAGATGAAAAGAGGCTGAGAGAGTTGCTCAAGCTGACAGTTTTTATATTTGGAAGAAAATGGTTCAAAAATCTCATTTTTCCCTGACCGCAACTCCACACAATGCCTCTTTTTTCTCTCATAAACTATCTTTGATAATGGAGAGAAATCAGCCTGAACAGTTTCACCAAGGTTGCAGTCACCTCACACTCTACTCAATATACTCATTCTGCAAAGGAGAGTCCTCCATCGTCTCTACAACCCTCCTAGCCCAATGCAAGAGGAAAACTGAGGAGAGTTTCTGCACCTGACTGCCTTATGAAAGCTTCCCATTTTGTTCCAGGGAAAAAGGTCGGTTTGAGCAGAAGCATACTATTTTCTCTAGGCATGAAAAAAAAAAAAAAAATAGAAAGGAAAAGCGAAATAGAAACCTGTACAATCGTCTATCTTCCTACATTAAATTGTGAATATACCAAAGAAACAACACACACACACACACACACACACACACACACATACAACCCTGCATATTGCGAATCATGTGTAATACTGAATGTCAGCAAGACTCTTCATTTTGGAATCAATAACTTCAGGAAGCAAGGAAAATGAGATCAAAGTAGAGTGACCCAGTTTTAAAACAAATGATGGCTAGAAAGAAACAAAAAAACAAGGGAGGGGGATGATATGTTTCACGCTTAACTGACAGAGCTATAAAGATCTTTAAAAGAGAAAACTAGACAAAGCAAAATAGTCACAAAAGAAAAGTTAAAAAAATTAAATGGCTCTAATTTTCTAACAGGATTTTGCAAGTATAAGCCAGAAATAATTATTTAGCAAGACATTCAAAGGGATCAAAACAGAAACTAAAGACATCCTTTTTGTTTAAGCTTTACTTTTTTATTTTTAGTAAATGATAAGGGTCCATGTTTCATTATGTGCTGCATTAAATACAGAGTAAGCTTAAAACAATCCCATAAAAGTACTGCAGAAGAATGTCTTCAGCTCATTTCCCTCATAATACAAATTATACTTTTATCAAACTTCTGAAAATGCTGATTTTCATGATCAAATTATTGGACTACAGCGTTATAAATAATGACATTTATTTATTTATTTAAAGTTCTTTTATACATTCAATCACGTTATTTAGCTTGCAAAATTAATATTTCAACATGTGTGCATTTCTCTCCAGTCCAGTTGATAATGCTATAAAGTTATCCTCAACAGATAATGCCCCATTTCTTTGTGCCATTCATGCTATGCCTCTCTATTTTTCTCCTTAATGCCCTTCCTCAGACTCTACTCCTTTGCCTACCTCCTTCCCATCCTATATCTGGTATTCACAACCATTTACTGTGTTTTTATATGCTTCAGTCATTTAGTTTTGGTCATAGAGTGTGGACACTCAGTATATGTTAAGTGGAGACACACAATGTCTCTCTTTCATAGCATAGCTTGCTTCACTCAGCAGTAAATCTTCCATATTCGTCCACTTTTTTGTCAAAAGCCAGGGTCTTGGGAGCCAGCAGTTAGCGTAATGGCTATGTCGCTGGACTCCCACGTAAACGACCATGGTTCGCGTCCCGAACCCGGTGGCTTAAATCTCACACCAGGCGCGTGTGCGTGCGTGCCCAAGATCCCGAGAGGGGAATGGAGGAGAAAGGATAGTGGTGTGGCTATCTCCCCTGGGGGGGGGTGATTTCTCGCTTTCTGTCTCTATGTCTCTCTCTGTCTGGCGAGCGCATGTGCCCTATAGTGAAAACCTCTCAAAAAAAAAAAAAAAAAAAAAAAAAAAAAAAAAAAAGCCAGGGTCTTGTTTCTTTATGGCTGAGTAGTATTCAATACATGCCACACTTTTTCTGTCCATTCTTCATCTGTCTGTGGGCATTTGGGTTGGTTCTATATCTTAGCAATTATGAATAGTGCCACAATAATTATCCATGTGTGAGCACTTTTCCAATTAAGAATTCTTTTGTCCTTTGGGTAGATACCCAGGAGTGGGATTGCTGGATGATATGGTAGTACTATTTGTAGATTTTTGAGGAATCTCCAGATTATTCTCCACAGTGGCTGGTGAGGCACTCAAAGATCCAGACCCAAGAAACACACAAAAAAACCCCAAAAAACAAAAAAACAAAAAAACAAAATAGAATCAACCCACGAAGATCTTCCTCAAGGCACATCTTAGCCAGATTGACCAAGACCACAGATAAAGACAAGATCCTAAAACTGGCAAGAGAGAAATGAGAAGTGACTTACAAAGGTCATCCCATGAGGCTAACACCAGACCTCTCAATAGAAACAATGCAAGCAAGGAAAGAATGGGAAAATGTATCGAAAGTGTTAAGAGAGAAATAATTTCAACCAAGATTATTATATCCTGCAATATTATCATTCATATGGGGAAAAAAAAAGATTAAAATCTTTTCAGACAAACAAAACCTGAAAGAATTTGCCAACACCAGAGCAGCTCTTTGAGAAATCCTGAAGAGTATACTGCTCCAGGAAAACTAAAGAATAAACAGCAAGAAATAAATAAATAAAAGGCAACCAAGACAATGGCCAACTTAAATGTCAGGACAAGTGTGTATATATAGATAATAGTGTTTAATGTTAAAGGAGTTTTATTTTTTTAACATCAGTCCATTAGTTGCTCTTTAAGACATTTTTATTTAAAAAATAAGTTTCTTTGATTGTATGTTACTCTACTGAATCACGTTTGATATAATTACGTTTGTGAATATTTGCATCCTAACTTATGTTAGAATTTCAGCAATTGAAATATGAGGGCATATTAGGAGCTGGGAAGTAATTAGGTCATGTGACAGGAGCCCTCATGAGTGGGTTTAGTGGTTTTATAAAAGACAAGAGAAAGTTATCTTGCTCTCTCTGGTGTTCATCACAAGAGGATACAAGAAGGCAGCCATGTGTAAAGCAGTAATAAGACCTCCACCAAGAATCCAACATACATGACACCCTGATCTTAAACTTCCAGCCTTCAGAAATGTGAGTAATAAACTTCTATTATTTTAGCAATTTAACATATAGTATTTTGTCATATCAGCCCTAATAGATGAAAACTATGTTCAAATGGGATTTAAAGACTGGACATTCCAATACAGAAAAGTCAACATATTTCAAACATGGGCAATTATTTCAAGTATTACATCTTTTAGAGCAAAGTAGAGACTTACTTGACCAGGAGTTGAAGAATTGTGATACTACCATGCGGATCTGCCAAAACCATTCTGCCCCAGAACATAATCAGGCATATCTCTAATCCCCTAATTTTATTCAGCCATTAGCAAACACAGGTAGTTGTAAAGATACCACATTTAAAAGTGATTACACATGCACTAAAGCTGTCCTTGAATCAGATATGGTTTTTATCATGTTTTTGCCAACATGACTGCTACATGATGATCATCTCCTAGGTTTCGAACCTACCCATGTAATCCAGCAGAATGTGTCACTATGCTAGCTGGATACTACCTATCAGCTGCTGCTTCTATAAATACATACATTGGTTCTATCACCTCACACACACTTGTAAAACTGAGCTATGGGTTATCTACTGAGTCCATCTCAGTGTTTGATGTATTTTTCCATAATACAGGAAGTCCAGTATGACTAACATAGGATAATGTGGCTCTTTTAGCATTTATTAAAAAGTGAACTGAGTCTCACATATAAAATATTCACACAAAAAACTATCATTACCGTCACAAGGAACATGACTTTTAAAAGTTTCCCTGCACTAATCTTGGCACAAAAATGTTTTAAATAAAATTTCATTAATAACAAAATTTACTAGAAGAGAAAAGAAAGCAAGAAATAAAAAGTGTTATTGGGTCATTGGAAACATCATGACACATTTTTGCATAGGAAAAAAAAATCATGACTTTTCCAATGGCCTCATATTATTAATAATTTGATGTCCTTGGGGCCAGCAAGTGCTGTAGTGGTTAAAGTGCTGGACTCCAACATAGTTGACCATGGTTCAAATCCAGTCCTGGTTGTTTGACAATTAGGCAGGGCATGTGTGAGTGAGTGCCCAAAATTCCAGGAGGAGAATGGAAGAGAAGGGATTGGGGCATGGCCATCCCTCCTAGGAGGTGAATTCTCACTTTACCTCTGACTGTCTCTCTCTGGTGCACATACACCTTAAATAATAATCATCATAATAATTTGGTGCCCTACAGTTTCTGGTGCTCCATATGCAAATCAGTTACTCATGTGTTCATCTTCACCTACCAGACCCTGTTCCCCTGCTGAAGTTCAGTTCCTGGTCCACCTAGAACTGTCTAGTCTCATTGATCTGGATTCTAAAATTAAGTTAGGTGAGATGGGTTTCCACCTGATGTTAAATATTAAAGAAAATCTTCAAGGTCTTGCCAGATTCACCATTTAACATGTCAATTCACTTTACTGAATTAAATTTATTTATTTAAAATGATTAAACTATTTAAATTATATGATACCAAGGTTAAATGAAGTAATTTGCATAAAATACTATAGCATTAGAAACTTCAAAAGGCACTGTTGTTGGGACCAGCAGTTAGTGTAGTGGCTATGTCTCTGGACTCCCACGTAGTCCACTGCAGTTCACATCCCAGACCCGGTGGCTTAAAACTCACACTGGGTGCATGTGCGTGCATGCCCAAGATACCAAGAGGAGAATGGAAGAGAAGGGATTGCGGTGTGGCCATCCCCCCTGGGAGGTGATTTCTCGCTTTCTGTCTGTCTCTCTCTGCCTGCAAGCCTCCAAGTCTGGGACTACAGCAAAAACCTCTAAAAAAAGAAAAGGCACTGTTGTAGAATGAGCTATTGTCAGGAAACCAGAGATTTTAATTTTATTCCTGGCTCTGACAAAAGTGTTCGGCTCTCAGCTAGTCACGTAAATCCTCAGAGTCTAAGATTCTTCTTCTGTAAAATATGGGAGATAAACCTGCCTAACATTCATTGTGGTCATAAAGTCCAGAAGTAGGAACATATTAAAAAATTTGGTCCAGTTAAGTGACCTATAAATGTCTGCACATTCTAGGCTAGGAAAAGTCACCTGCCGGTTCCCACAGGCACACCAATGGCTCACCAATCCATTATCCTAGAGTGGTGAAGGAACTACTGAATGACAGAACCTAAACTGGATTGGGCAATATGGTTGTACTGAACGAGCATCAAGCTTTCAGGTATGAACTCCTTTAATTACTCCATCTGGGGTATGGAAAAAGTGTAGTAAAAATCAGAGACGCAACTCTTCTGTGGCACATAACACAGCACATGCAGGGTCTTACAGAAATGCTGAGTTACCTAATGGATGAGGTTCTTTACAATTTTTTCAGGACATGCTGCATCATGATTGAGGAACAACACATCATATATACCCATGTTGTAATGTAACATCAGTTAATTTTTAAATAATTATTTGTTTATTATTTATTATTTTTAATTTTCTATAGTGCACTTGTGCATACCAGAGAGAGACTGAAAGAGAGAGAGAAAGAGGAGAAGGTGAGAAAGCAAGCCTCCAAGTCTGGGACTTGAACTGTGGTGGGCCATATGGGAGTCCAGCAACTTAACCACCACACTACCTACTAGTCCCAACATCAGTGAACTTTAAAACTCTAGTCGCCCTGCAACTTTATGAATGACCCTACTCAAGTTATATGATAAAGAAAGCATACTTGCTTAAATATTGTGATCTGCATTATATATTTTCAATTTTTGAGACATAGGATGATAATACTACATTATAAAATATCGCTACCTAAAATTTTCACCTTTATAGTATTTAGACTAGTAAAACTAAAATATTAAAAAAAATCTTTGACAAATAACATTAATAAGTGTATATATTAACAAATGAATATACAAGTAAAATGTGGTATATAACTGCAATCAAATATTTTGCCTATAAAGGAAAGAACATTTTGACACAAATCACAACATGAATGAACCTTGAGGAAATCAGGCTACATGAAATAATGCAGTCACAAAGGATAAATATGTTATCATGCTAGGTATATGCTTGGCTAGCTTGGTATAATTTAGCCCAGACATGCTGAATTCTATTTAACACGATGATGGTGATGTATGTGTGGGGGTGGGTGTGTAGCTATGTGCAGACATTTTTATTAAAACTTACTGTATTCTCTAAAGTAAAAGGACATTATATACAGAGGAACCAAGTTATTCAACTAGAAAAGAATTTCTTTCATCAAAAAAGTGAACTTTACAACTATAATGTTGTTTTCAAATGAGAAATAAATTTTTACATACTATATACCTGCTCCAATTCCTGATCTGCTGCCCAGTATGTATAATACCACCTCGCTGTTATAACCAAAAACAGCTTGGTGTGATGCATTCCATAATTCCCTTGATGATACAAATGTACCAATAAAACACACAGAAGCTGAGTTTCTGTTTAGCAAAAGAGAATTATTTTCTAGATACAACCCTGTTGCCTAATTATTTCTCATATAACTATCATGGTCTCAGAATAATTTATGAAAATGTACTTTTATCTTGCTTCAAAATAACTCAAGATAATTTTATATAATGTAACTAGGAAAACTAAGACAGATTAATACAAAGAATGGCTTATCAGTGTTTGAAAAGTAACCTGTAAAAATGTATTTGATGTACAGGAGTAAGTAGAATTTTTTTGTATTTCAAATATGACTAGTAACATCAAGGTTTTAATTTCTCCAAAATTTTCCATGCATAAAAATGTACACTAGGTGAAATATTGAAAAATATCCATTCCTAAATTAATTCACATTACTATGTAAGAGATAACCCATGTCTGAATATCTATATGCCATTTTTGTCTGTATACACCCCAAGCAAGTTGGAAAATGTGTACTTATCATATTCACTAACATAATTCTCATATTCCTTTTTTTGTTTTTTTGTGGGTTTTTGAAATTTTTGTTATAGGGTATGTGTACTCTCTAGAAGGATAGAGAGTTAGAAAACAAGAAATCACCCACCAGGGTGAATGACCACATGGAAATCCTTTCTCCTACATTCTCCTCTCGGGATTTTTAGCACGCATACACATGCCCTTGGAATTAGTTTCAAGTCGCCAGGTTCAGGACCCAAAGCTTGATTGATCACATGGGAGTCTAGCATCTTAACCACTATCCACCTGCTGGCCCCATAATTCTCATATTCTATATGTAAACATAGCACACAATTCCTATCCTGAAACACGTTTATGAAGAGTTTATCTTTTCGCATAAGAGAATATATTTCAGTAATGCATTTTAATTGAATCATTCTTCCTCTCATGCCAGCTTCAGAAAGATAGATAATTGGGCCAGCAAATGGCATGGGAGTTGAGGTGCTGAATCCCACATGGCTGGCTCTGTGCTTTGAGTCCAAGGCCCAACAGCTTGAAAAACACACCAAGTGTGTGATCATAGTTGCCCAAAAGCCCAAGAAGAAAAAGGCAGAGAAGGGATTAAAATTTTCCCATTGTCTCAGTGGTGATTGTCACTTTTCTGTTTCTGTTTCTCTCTGGCAAATGTACATGCCCTATAGCAAAAATCTAAACAAACAAACAAAAAGATAATTACATCTGATAGTTATGGTCTGCATTTTTGCATAATGCTTAGTAAAACTTGATCATACTTAAATAATTTTGAGTTAATAATTGTATTATCAAAAACTAACAAGCTGTTTATGCAGATAATTCCTTTCTTAACAATTTATTTTCCAGATTTGTAAAAATTTACTTAACTGGAGTAAATACTTTTTAATGATTCTAACAGCAAGTAACATAAGAGCCTCAATAGACAGTGTATCTATACATTATGGTTTTGTTCAGACTGCTAGGATCAAAGGATCACTTTCAATCAACAACTAAATAACTTGGTATTTCCACATAAGCATTAAGAAAACTGACTTCATGCTACCTAATGCTGTGGGTACGTGAAACACTTGTCATCAAATTTTAGATAACATGTCATAATATTAATTGTAGCTGTAAAAGTGAAAAGTATCTCTGGTTATAAAATATCCTGGGTTAGCAATTGGCATGGTGGTTAAGGCACTGGACTTCACATGGTCAACTTCAGGATACCTGGGGACTTGCTTTCTCATTCTCTCTCTCTCTCCCACTCTCTCTCTCTCTCTCTGTCTTTCTCTATTGCGTGCACATGCCCTATAGTAAAGTTAAAAATAACAATAATAATAAATAATTAAATAATTAAAAATAGATATCCTTTGAATATTTTTTAAAAGAGATTTTTGCTGTATGGCACAGAGAGACAGAAAGTGAGAAAACACTCCCCCTCTGGGGAGATGGCCATACCCTAATCCTTCCTCCTCCATTCTCCTCTCAGGATCTTGGGCACCCAAGCACATACACCTGGCGTGAGGTTAAGCCCCTGGGTCCAGGACTCAAACTGGTCAACTACATGAGAGTCCAGCAACATAACCATTACACCATCAACTGGCCCTGTATCTTTAGAATTTTTAAGTGAAAGACCCAGCACAACAGAAGAGCCAACAACATAAAATATTCCATTAGAAAATTTAATTCATAAATTTACTTTACATCCTTACTGAAATTTCATGGACCTAGAATTTCTATAAGAAGCATAACACTGGCTTAAAAACTACATCTTTTTTAGCCGGCTGTAGTGAATAAGGATAACAATAGCAGAAGCAATGAAGGTAATAAGAAACAAACAGCTTGAAATAAAAGACTTAAAGGTATATATGTGTTATGGAAATATTTCATATGGAATTATTCAAATCAGGTATCATTTTAAGTGTGCAAATGCTTAAAGACCAGTCCCCAATGCCTCGCAAGCATATGGTAATAAAAAACTATATTCAAAGAGTAAAATATGATAATAAAAATCAAGCATTTATCGATTTTTAAAGAACATACTACATTCAACAGCAAAAGATGAATTTTGTTTGATAATTTGAATTATGTCAAACTGCATGAAGAATTATGTAGAGAGCTATCCAAATATTAAGAATATCCCATGGGGAAATACCGTCCTTGTGTCCCTAATTTGAAATTCATTCACTGATCATAGGGACACTAAAACAAGGACACTCCCTACCCAGTAAATCTGGAGACAGGTCACGGTGGCATCTGTTCTCCATATACCTATTTAATGAGGTCATTTGGTACACATACCATACATTAGGGAGTGCTTAATTTTTAGTAGGTCCATTAATCTAGTTAAGAGTTAGTGAACTAAAATTATCTTTGAATTGAAATAGAACACTCCTTTTTCTAATTTTCTCAGATTTATTGACATAAATCCTTATGTATAAACCATTTTATAAATGGCTAAGAATAAATATATTAGTCATATACATGTTCCCACCAAAATCACCAGTCACTCTTGTGACCTTGAAAAGTAATTAGAACTCAACAGATTTTGAACTATGAATATTGAATTGCCTGGTAACAGCCATCCTCAATGACTTTAGGCTCTGGAGACCATGTTTTATATTGATTATAGGAATAACCTTTCAAACAGTCATTTTCAATAACAATAGTTATTTACATGAGCAGAAACACTTTGCAAAAAGATTCACCTATTTGAATAGGTGAATGTAGACAATAAAAATATGCTCATGTAATGCCACATTACACATTACATGATGTTTTGCCTATGGGTTTATTTGAAGTATTGTTGTTTTTGTCTTTGTTAGTCTTAGGCAGTTTTTATAATCTACGGATCAGATAGTAACATAAGTGGTACAGTTCTTAAAGGATGGTTTTCACCAGATCAAACAAAAACAAAGAAAAATAAAACCAAACCCAGGACCCTATTACTTGAGGTTTTAAAAATAATTACATGTTGAGATGAAAGTCATTGCCAGAAAGTATTGTTGCCTTACAGTTTCTATAATCTATTATTTGGAAGAGAGAATCTTGTTCCTAGAAAAGAGGTGGTAGAAGAGTAATCGGACAGCCCATTGATGAAATTCTTATTTGATTTGGCATCTCAGTTTACATATTAGGTACAGTCTCAGCCCAGCAAGTAACAAAGTTACAATAAACTAAATCCATTTCCCGAGAACTGAAACTAATGTTTCTCGGTTTTATGTAACATAATGAAGGATTTTATTGTCTGACACTCTTAAGTGAGAGTTTCTCTAAAAAAGAAGCAATCAGAGTGACAGAAAAAAGACACTTTCAGATCGTGATAAACCCTGAGGGTATCACTTGATCCTAAGTTATTACTAAAATAACTAGCCTGGCTGGTGACCATGTGGGAAACAGAATGCAAAAACAGGAAGCAAATGACAAGAAACCATAATGGGAGGAGGCTGCATCAATACATCAGCCCCAGGCCATAGTACAATTATTTAACGAATTCTGTACTGAGAAGATACCTAAGAAACTTTCTGCATAGTATGACTATTAAAAATCCTAGGCCAACCCTTTTAAGAACTCCCGAATCAGAGTTAACCCTGCTCTATGACATAACTAGACTGAGTCTCCTGTTATTACACTCTAAATTTACAGGGTTATGGAGTTGGATTAAAGTCCTATTTCTTATCGTGTCCTCTGGGACTGGTTTCATCTTACCCCTGTCTATACTGCCAGACTCATAGCCTTGACATTCACTCTGCAGTGACCACTCTGACCCAATTTTGTTTCTGACATGCACTAAAATCTCACTAGTCAAGCCCTTTCCTCATCCTGCTTCTTCTACTGAGACTCGAGTCTCCCTAATTAATTGCCAAGAATCTCCTAGCATTCCTCAGGCAACAACTCATTTCCTGGATGTCTAAGCCCAAATGATTGGTCTGATTTTGTTTCTAATCATATCCTTCAACTTTGCTGTCTCAGTGGCTATTATCAAAATATAATTATGTGTATAGGTATCTCAGGAGCAGAGTCAGGACAAAAAGTATTTGGTGTGAGAAAACTTAATTTTTTAAAATAATTTTACTCACAAAATTTAGTAATGTGCTTAGTAAATACCAAAGTATTTATAATAAATCTACCAAAAAATTGAAGTTCATATTAATTGTGATGAATTTTACTGGATATAAACACTATAAGAAGCATTGATAGCATTATACTAAACACTTACTTTATTGCATAAATTTTTACTTCTCTTTTGTTTTGTTATTGTTTATAAATTAAACACACATTACTATGGTAAGTATGACATTAACAAGGGAATTTATTGTTCTTTTCTGACACTTAAGGTTATATATGCATTTTAGACATCCAGATCATGCATTTCATTTGGCATTAAAACTATAAAGGGAAAG
>NW_006199495.1:2073761-2078468 GCF_000334495.1 Tupaia belangeri chinensis
TACTTGAGGACCAGGTATGGGCATAGGACTGATTCACAGAGATTTCAAATCTACTTCTCTACCACAGAACTGATCTTGCCTGAAGATGGTCAAATAAAACACTAAGGTAGTATAGACCTTGGACTCTAAGAGAAAATCACTAAGGATTTTTCTTTTGTGTTGATGTCTATGTTCTCTTAGCGCTTTACCCCAGTGTAGATTTCACTATCACATAACATCGAATTTGGCAGGCACCATGGGCTACTGGTTAAGGTAGTCAGATCCCACATGGTCAACCACGTGGTAGTTGAAATCCTGGCACTGGCAGCTTGAAAAATATGCTGTTCATGTGTGTGTGTGTGTGTGGGTGGTGGTGGTGGTTCTATAATCCTGACAGGATGTGGAGTTGGAAAAGGGACTGCAGTGTGGTCATGCCCCATTGGAGGGTGCTCTCTTCCCCTCTCTCTGGGTCTAAGGGAAGCATGCACAATCTCTGGCAAATTAAACAAACAAACAAACAAAAAGGCCAACTTTTGGCGTGGCATGGTGGTTCAAGATCCTACATAGTGACTGTATTGCTGAAGTCTCAAACCCAGAGACTGAAAAAACATGCCAGGTGTGTGAGTGTATCCCAAATCTCAAGAGAATGAAGGAGAAGGAATAATGAGATGACCACCCCACAGGAGGATGTTTTCTCACTCTCCTTCTCTTCGTCTCTCTCTGTGTCATCCCAGCATGTGCACACACCCTCGAGCAGAGTCAGAAAAACAACCAAAAATTAACACTAATTGCGAAGATACTTGGAATATAAATGATCCATATTCTGAGAACCCAAAACAAGTATTAGTCTTTTTTTCTGTTTGCTTTAGTTTTTCCTATGTTTCGTATGCGCTCACCAGAGAGAGACAGAGAGGGAAAAAGTGAGAAATCGCGCCCCAGCGGCAATGACCACGCTGTAACCTCTTCTCCAGTTTCCATGCAGCTGGCCCCAATATCCAGTACCTTAGCCTCCATGCCGCCTACTGGCCCCACAACAAGTATTTTATTTCCTTTATATGTTTATTATTTATGATGATCGTTCTTATTGTTTGACACAAACAAATTTCTATAACGTATGTAAACTTACACAAATTTTGTTTGTGAAAATGATTATATAATTGTTTTCAATAATAATATGAAGGTTTTATTTTTTAGGAAAATTATTATTTCTCTCTTAATTGGCACAAAATTAAAAACAAACAATACATTCTTTGTCTTTAAAAATACTCGTTTACCAGTTGTATTAGTTTTTCCTTGGGCTGCCACTGCAAAATAACACAGACTACTGTCTTAAACAACAGAAGAAATTCATCTCATAATTCTGGAGACCAGAAGGTCGAGATCAAGATATCGGTAGAGTTGGTTCTTCTTCAGGGCTCTCAGTGAGAACCTGATTCATGCGTCTCTCCCAGATACTGGTGGTTTGTTGGAAATTTTTGGAATTTCTTTCTTGGCGTCTGCTGTATCACCTCAATGTGGGTATTTATCTTTACTTGGTGGTCTCCTGGTGGGCATCTCCAAATTCCCCCTCCTGTTTTTTATTTTTTTGTTTTACATTTATTTCTTGGAGAATAAAAGTGTGGGGGGGGACAGGTACTCTTTCTTACTGGGGCCCTGCACCCAGACCCCTGTCAGCCCTCTCAGCCAGCTAGGATTATGGACATGCGTGCCAAGTAAGTGCAAGTCATCCAGGGACCTGAACCCATGATCTTCCACTAGATCCAGCATTCCTTGAGAAGCATGTTACCATTGAGACACTGGGCCAGCTCTTCTCATCTCTGCACTGTTCATAGCACCGTAGGATAGTCACCTAATAGTGACCCAACTACCTTTATAAACACCCTATCTTCAAGTCACATTCCATTCTAAGATACTGGATAATAAGATCACAGCATATAAGTTTTAGCAGGACAGAAAGCATTCCGTAACAGTTGGCTAAAGGGTAGCAACAGACTATATTTTATGTGAAGACATCATGTGACTTCACAGGTCTTCAATGAGACTGCACAGAACAAATAAAACTGTCTTTTCAAGTAAATTTATTTGCAAGGTAGTTAAAAGATATGGCTGATCAATATTGTATGAATTAAGCTGGAAAACTGTCAAAGAGTTTCTTCATTGGTATGTCTATGGCACACTCATTTCTCAAAAAAAGCAAAAACAGCATCAGCAGCTAAAAAGGACACTTTATTGGACAAAATATGTTAAAACTTAATTAAATATGTAAATACTATGAAAACTCCAAAGGGTACTGACTACAGAACCAGAAATGAAATATGTTTGATTTCTAACCCACCATTTCATTAGCATAACGACCAAGGTGAAGCCAATTTCTCTAAATTTCAGTTTCCCTGCAAGTGAATTGAGAATGCTAATATGATCTTTGCTCCAACTGGTCACAATGCCATAATCAATGACATATTATAGGTCTCTGAAGCCACCTCTCTGAAGGGGCAAGTGAGCTGCTCCCCAATTGACTAAAGCACAGCAGCGCGCAGATGCCTGCTACTTGTGTGTACATACCTGTGGGAAATGGGAACATGTGTATAAATTATGATTTACATTAAAATGTCATTTTTTATGATGTCATTACTATGATTAGAATTAAAATTCTATGCCTATGACAGTCTAGCTGGGGATGATTTCTGTATATGCATAGTTAGGCAAAAGAAATTTATAAGAAAAACAAAAAATGACTTTGAAATATTGCCATTAGTCAGGCTTTTTCAGAGAGAGGTGACTTTATACACCAAACTATTATCATTCTTTGTTTGCACGTATACATACACTGGTGCTTAGAAAAAACAAACTGTATCTCTTTCAAGATATTTTCTTCAATTTTATTAAGTAATGCTCCCCCCTCTAAATCATATGTTTAAACTTACATTAATCTACTTATGAACATCTAAGAAAACATATGAGCGATATTTCTCTTTTGCATTTAAGTAAGGAGAGCTATAATACAATATCTGGATTAAAGGTACGAGACTATCTATATTGTGCGAAACTAGTTTTACTCGACCCTATCATGCCTCTTTCCAATATGGAAAACTCAATGTGATGATAACCATTATTACACTGCAATACTAGCAATATTCCTGTGATATTATGGTGATTAAGAATCAGAATGCTGTAAGTAAATAATTATTTTTCAAAACCCATCATGAAGATTTAACATATTGGTGCAGCAGTTCCAGTTCAAAGAATTGTAAATAGGCAGACCATTAAGATATATCTATATGTCAAACCAAATTTATATTTTTAACATTGGTCACTTCCAACAACTATGTAATTATTACTACTTTGTTACAGTACACATTTCAGAAGTAATAACAGTTTCAAGAAAAAATAGTTTGGTGCCAGCCTGTGGTGTGGTAGTTATGGTGTCTGGATCCCATGTGGCCAACTGCATAATTCAAGTCCTGGGCCTGACAGAAACACAGTGGGTATACGCCCAAGATCCTGAAAGCAGGGAAAAATGAAGACTTTGCAGTGTGACCATTCCCCATTGGGAGGAAGGGATTCTTTCTCTTTTTCTCTCTACTACTCTCTCTCTCTTTCACCACTCTCTAGAGAGTATACCCATCCTCTGAAAATTTTTGAAAACAATAGATTGTATCATTTAAACATAAGTAGTATCTTTTGATTATCTGATTATCGAATGGATTAATTAAATGTTTCCATTCTGATTATCTATTGAGAAGACTTGTTTTGTTTTGTTTTGCTATAGGGTACACATGTGCTCACCAGAGAGAGAAAGAGAACAGGAGATATAGAGAGAAAATGAGAAATCACTTCAGGGAAGGAATTCCACACTGCACTTCCTTCTCCTCCATTCTTTTCTCTGGATCTTGGGCACCTAGGCACACATACCTAATATGTTTCATAAGGCAGTCTGGGGTCTTAAATTGCTCAGGCAGCCAGGTGGGATGCAGCCACCTTAACCACCATGCCCACTGCTGGCCCAAGACGTAAATTTTTTTTTTTTTAAAGACTTTTTGCTATAGAGTACATGTCTTTACTGGAGAGAGAGCGAGACAGAGAGTATTAAAGTGAGAAATCATCCCCTAGCAGGCATGGCCACACTAAAACCTCCTTTCCTCCATTCTCCTCTTGGGATTTTGGGCACATGTGCACATGTACCCACACCCAGCATGTTTTTTAGGACACTGGATCAGGGACTCAAACTGCAAAGTTGGCTGTGTGGGACCCAATGTCTTAACCACCACACTTCCTGCTGGTCTGAAGTTAACTTTTTTTTTTTTTTAACATGGAAAGCTCTATCATTTTACACTCAGATAAGAAAGGAATCATGAATACTTATCAAAACTAATAGTACAAAATGCATATATATTTAAATGTCTGATTCTTTATCTTTAAAACTAGAACAAAATTACAAAACCTTGCGAGAGAAAAAATAATGTGGTTGTTAACGCTGGTCACTGGTTATAGTCACCTGTTGTTTGAGTAGTCCCTCAGTGGGAGCAGCAGTTAGCGTAATGGCTATGTCGCTGGACTACCATGTAGTTGACCGTGGTTTGCATCCCAGACCCTGTGGCTTAAATTTCACGCCGGGCACGTGTGCATGTGTGCCCAAGATCCCAAGAGGAGAATGGAGGGAAAGGGATTGTGATGTGGCCATGCCCCCAGGGGGAGATTTCTTGCTTTCTGTCTTTCTGTCTCTCTGGG